>NC_035447.2:110444488-110676925 GCF_002127325.2 Helianthus annuus
CTTTATTAAATATAATATGCCACGTGTAACTTAAGACACGTGTCAATACATTATTGGACACAAAATTTCGAGGTGTTACATCCTCACCCCCTTAAAATAAATCTCGACCCGAGATTTACCCAAACAAATAGGGATATTTCTCTTTCATCGTGGATTCAACTTCCCACGTGAATTCGGGACCTCTACGGGCATCCCATTTAACTTTAACTATCGGCACATGTTTTCTTCGGAGCTTTTTCACCTGTCGGTCTTCAATCGACAAAGGCTTCTCCACAAACTTCAAGCTCTCATCTATATGCACATCTGTGTGTGGAATCACTAATGATTCATCCGCGAAGCACTTCTTTAGATTGCAGATGTGGAACACATTATGAATTCCATTGAGCTCTTCTGGTAAGTTTAATTTATAGGAAACTGACCCGACCCGTTCGATAACCCCAAAAGGTCCTATGTATCTCGGGCTCAGTTTACCCTTTTTACCAAAACGCATCACCCCCTTCCAGGGTGATACCTTTAGTAACACTTTTTCACCTACCTCAAAGTGAAAATCCTTAAGCTTCGGATCAGCGTAACTTTTCTGCCTATCACGGGCAGCTTTGAGACGTTCCCGAATCTGGACAATCTTGTCCGTTGTCTCGAAAACTATCTCTGGTCCCGATAATTGGACCTCTCCCACTTCCGCCCAACAAATAGGCGATTTACACTTCCTACCGTATAATGCCTCGAAGGGCGCAGCCTTTATGCTGGTATGGTAGCTATTGTTGTAGGAGAATTCGATTAGGGGTAGGTTCTTATCCCAACTACCACCTAAATCGATAGCACATGCCCGCAGCATGTCTTCTAACGTTTGAATAGTACGCTCACTCTAACCGTCTGTCTGAGGATGGTAAGCCGTACTGAAGTTCAAACGTGTGCCCAAAGATTGTTGGAAACTCTTCCAGAAATGTGACGTGTACCTAGTATCCCTATCAGAGATAATAGATACAGGTATGCCATGTAAGGCGACAATCTTATCAACATAAAGTTGGGCCAATGTATCGGAGCTATAAGTCTCCTTGATGGGTAAGAAATGAGCTGACTTAGTCAGTCGATCGACTATAACCCATATTGTGTCGTTTCCTTTGCTCGTTTTTGGTAACTTGGTGATAAAGTCCATAGTTACACATTCCCATTTCCATTCAGGAAGTTCAGGCTGTTGTAGCAAGCCAGATGGCTTTTGATGCTCCGCCTTGACTTGCGCACAAGTCAAGCATTTTGCTACATAAGCGGCTACAGACTTTTTCAAGCCTATCCACCAATAGTTTGCCTTTAAATCCTGATACATTTTATCCGCTCCAGGATGGACAGAATATTTGGAACTATGGGCTTCCTGGAGGATGACGTCTCGTAGTCCTCCATAAATAGGAACCCATATCCACCCATTCAATCTCAAAAGTCCATCCTTGTGAAGAGTTAACTGCTCCTCAGTTACTCCCAACTTTTCCTTAGGATAATTAGCTTCCAACACAGCCTCTCGCTGTGCAGCTAATATCCTTTCAATCAAGTTATTCTTTACTTCCATCCTCCTCGCATTAATTCGGATGGGTTTCATCCTTTCTTTCCGGCTCAGGGCATCAGCGACTACATTTATTTTGCCGGGATGGTACCTGATCTCACAATCATAGTCATTCAAGGTCTCCATCCAACGGCGTTGCCTCATATTTAGCTCCTTCTGATTGAACAAATGTTGAAGGCTTTTGTGATCTGAATAGATCACAAACTTGATTCCATATAAATAATGCCTCCACAGTTTCAGTGCGAATACAACGGCACCCAGTTCCAAGTCATGGGTGGTGTAATTCTTTTTGTGCACCTTCAACTGTCTTGAAGCATAGGCAATCACCTTGCCTTTCTGCATGAGCACACACCCCATGCCAGTGTGAGACGCGTCGCAGTAGACTACAAACTCTTCGGTGCCTTCCGGTAGCGTCAACACCGGAGCGTTGCTCAGTCTTTGTTTCAAAACATCAAAAGATTCTTGCTGTTTAGGGCCCCAAATAAACATTTCCTTCTTCTTGGTTAGAGAAGTTAAGGGCGCAGCAATCCTTGAGAAGTTCTCAATGAATCTTCGGTAGTATCCTGCCAATCCTAGGAAACTACGGATCTCTGTGGGCGTCTTTGGCTCTTGCCAGTTCATGACCGCCTCTACCTTAGCGGGATCCACTTGGATACCACGCTCGCTTACGACGTGTCCAATAAATTGAACTTCTCTTAGCTAGAATTCACATTTGGAGAATTTGGCATAGAGTTTTCTCGCGATGTAGCAATTTGAGAATACATCGTAGGTGTTTCTCATGGTCAGCTTTGTTCTTTGAATAGATGAGAATGTCGTCGATGAATACGATGACGAATTTGTCTAAATACGGCTTACAGACGCGATTCATGAGATCCATGAACGCAGCCGGTGCATTTGTGAGCCCAAAAGGCATCACTAGGAACTCGTAGTGACCGTAGCGAGTCCTAAATGCTGTTTTATGCACGTCTTCATCTCTGACCTTCAGCTGATGGTAGCCCGACCTCAAGTTGATCTTCGAGAAATAGCTAGCCCCTTGCAATTGATCAAACAAATCGTCGATTCTTGGCAATGGGTATCTATTCTTGATCGTGACTTTATTAAGTTCACGATAATCGATGCACAGAAGCATCGATCCGTCCTTTTTCTTCACAAACAGGACAGGTGCTCCCCAGGGAGACGAACTAGGCTTGATGAAACCTTTTGCTAACAGTTCATCTAGTTGGGTTCTCAATTCCTTCATTTCAGTCGGTGCTAGCCTGTAGGGTGCTCTAGCAATGGGAGCCGCTCCAGGAACGATATCTATTCTGAATTCCACCTGCCTATCTGGTGGCAACCCAGGTAGATCTTCGGGAAAAACCTCTGGATACTCCGAAATGACAGGAATGTCTTCTATCCTTGCTTTGGGTTCTTCAATAACCACTTGTGCCATGTAGATGACACAGCCTCTTTTTAAGCATCTTGAAGCTTTGAGCATAGTTACATTTTCGGGCAATCCGCACTGCGTATCCCCTCGAATGGTGAGCGATTCACCAGTCGGGGTTTTTAGCACAATTTGTTTTCTATTGCAGACGATCTGGGCCTGGTTGTGCGCTAACCAGTCCATGCCCAGAACGATGTCAAAACCAGCTAGATTAAAGGGAAGTAGAGATAGGGGAAAAGAATGGTTCTTAATGGATATCATACATCCCTCTAATATAGTGGAGACGGTTTCTACAGTGCCGTCTGCTAGCTCTACTTTGTACTTTACATTTAGGGTTTTAATAGGCATATCCAACAGTTTGCAAAATTTTTGGTCTATGAAGGATTTATCAACACCTGAATCGAACAGTACTCTTGCAAATATATTATTCACGAGAAAAGTACCTGTTATTACGTTGTCGTCTTGCAGGGCTTCCTTCACATCCATTTTGAAGACTCTAGCGTTATTCTTTTTGGGTTCTTCAGTCTTCTTGGCGAATTTGGGGCAGTTGCTCCTGATGTGCCCCTTCTCACTACAGTTGTAGCAGGTTGCGTCCTTGATCTTCTTACAGTCCACAGTTTTGTGGTCTTTGGACTTGCACAGTCCACAAGCATACGTCTTTGACTGCGACTGTGAGTTCGACCCAAGCCTGCATTTCCCGAAGTGGAATTTCTGGCAGTTCTTGCATTTGGGCTTCTCTCCCGATTGTTGCCCATCTTTTCTCGACTCGCCCCCTCTCTTGCCATCACCGTTTCCACGGTGTTTCTTTCCTGACCTCCGCGAGGTATCATCCTCACGCTTCCTCTTTTCAGCCTCCTTGTTCCTCTGCGATCTCAGTCGGACCGCGTCCATCGTGAGGGACAAAGAGAGGTCAGTCACGGACCTGAAGGTCGTTGGCCGAGAGGCCTTCACACTAGCCTTTATCGCGGGTTCTAACCCCCCGATAAAACGAGCAATCCTCCTTGGTTCTGGGGTGACTAGATAAGGAACCAAGTGAGACAGCGTATTGAAGCTCGTCAAGTAGGCCTGGCAGTCCAGATTTGTCATCACCAATGACACAAAATCGGACTCTATTTTCTCCACCTCATGCAGAGGGCAGTAATTTTCCCTGATGATAGAAACGAATTCCTCCCACGTCATGCTATAAAGCACAGCTTTTCCTGAGGCCTGAACTAGCGCCCTCCACCAAGCTAGGGCCTCGCCCTTAAATGATTGTGACACAAACTTCACTACATCCTTTTCAGCCAGCCACTGATGTCCACTACTGTGTCCATCTCGTCCAACCATGTCATACATTCAACAGCACATTTCTCCCCCGTAAAGTCTCGGGGTTTACAAGATACGAAGTACTTGTATGTGCAGCCCCTGGCGCGGGAAGCATCAGTATACTCCCGTTCGCGACGAACACTATTTTCATTCGACTAGTGATTGTCGTCGTCTTTCTTGGGCTTGGACGAGTGTTTATCGTCGTCCTTCTTTGGTTTGGATAGTGGTTTGCTGTGGGATTTTGATTGTGTCTTGGGCTTTGATGGTGGTTTGGAAACTGTTCTGCTTCGGGACTCTGTATATTGTCGATCCAGAGCTGCTTGCACAGCGTTGTCGACAAGAGCCTTGAGTTGAGCGCCCGTTAGATTTATTTGGGCATTATCATAATCATCTTCCTTTGTATGACTACTTCCTTCATTAGGATTCGCCATAGTAGCTTGTATCTGCTGCAGAAGATAACGAAAATTCTATTTAGGAGTTTATCATTGAATTGTCTTTTATGGCAATTCATTAACCATGGTATTGAAAACCATATCTGGTTAATTTGTTACTCACTTTATATTTAGGATTTGAACATACTTATCCTAATCACAATTAATATTGCTAGTGGCATAAAAGCCTAGTCACGAGGACGTTATTATAATGTTAGCCGAGATTACAGAGAATCGAGGTATGAAGGTTTGAACCGTAGTCCTTTTACTCCTTCTGACAGGGAGTCCTAAACCACCACTGTCTTTTGTCTTATTATGACAACCATTTTGGCCCATAGGCACTACATCACTAACGGATGTTTGATGATTCGGCCCTTAGGCACTACATCTCTAATGGATGTTTAACAAATGATCATCTTTATTGATGATTTAACCCATGATTTATTATATCATTTATTTGGGCCTTGGAATCCTTTTAAGGATTCTTGTATAAGAATGGCGTGTGTAATTTTAACGAATCACATCTGCCATGATTGTTAACATGCTTACAGAGGTTAACCGGGAATCAGAATCTTTTAATTAGGTCTTACCATCTTGGCCGGATCTTAAAAGACACCTGGCTAGGTTTCACTCTACGATTCTTTATTTAGGCAGATCAAATTTAAAAGGAATGGTTTTAATTTATTTCATATATAGTGATAACAAAATGAAATTCATAATATAACATTCCAAAATTTTAATACGATTACACACCGCCCGAAAACGGGACTTTTTAAATAGTGCATACCTTCATAGAGGTTTAAAACAGGAGACAAGTCCACGCAGGGACTAATATAAGATAAGTGTCCATGCAAGGACTAAAAGATAAGTCCACGTAGGGACTGAAATACGATAAATGTCCACGCAGGGACTTCTTTTAAAATAACATTACATTAGAACATACATAAGGACTAATGGTCACGTTTCTTCTTCTTGCCCTTCAGTAGGTTTGCTAAACCCTTGAGGAATACTCGGTGGCTCTTACGTTCTTCCTCGAAGTCTCTTTCCACACGGCTCAAACGGTGGAGTATTTCTTCTTGTTCAGGAGGAGAGAAACGTGGTTGTGGCGCCTGTTGCGGAACTGGGGGTCTGGGAGGTGCTGGATACCCATGAGCTGAGTAGTCCGGTGCTCCCATGTTCCCATGAGCTCCGTCAGGATAGCGTGCATTATACCTAGCCGACACCACATATGGGTCGCGCTCGTAATTGTAGTTGTAATGTGCTTGTGATGACGGTTCGAACGGGTTGTAAGCCGTTGGACCCGTGTAAGCAGGTATGGGTTGGTCATACCCAAATGGTGGCGAATTTGGTGCAGCTGGTGCGGAGTTCGCCTCCTGTACAGGACTTGAAGGTCCTTCTTTTTGTAGTGGCGGATAGTGGCTACTACTGGAGTGTCGAGGGGTGCTGAAGTGGAAATCCCCTCCTCCTCGTGTGGACATACGAGCATTTGTCCTCCTACGCCTTGGCGGATCAGGCATTACTGGTTGTGCCGGTGGCGGAGGTGGTGGCGTAACTGCCACGAAGCGTGAATCCTTGGAAGGATCTTGTGGATGTCGCGGTTGTTGTGATGACTGCTGAGGTGGTGTGTAGTACCACTCATGTCGGTCGAACAACCCTTGGAAGCTATCTGGTCCCTGATAGGGTGTGCCATGGAAGGATGACCCATCAGAGACTTCTATTGGATGCGTGGGCGTACCATGAGCAGGTTCTGTCGGATCAGTATCCTCGTCCATATGATCTTCGGAGAAATGATCTTGTGGCCCTAACGGAACAAAGCCTGAAGGTTCCTGGATGTAGTCAGCCGGATTAAACTGACCTCTGAAGTATGGAGTAGGGTCGTCAAAATTTCGGTGTGATACCGAACGCTGTAGAGGTATGAAGGAGGGTTGCGGGTTGTTGGGGTCATTCTCGGAATTTGGCCCGAATGAGTGCCGGTATGATGGCGTCGAGCTGTGCGAGGTGGAATGCCTCGCAGGTTCATAAAGGTCTCTTCGCCTCTGCGGTTCTTCACTCCTTGTAGTTGAAGGAGCTCGCGTATTTGAAGGCCCGGCTTCGTGATCGTGGTGAGTAACGATCTCTCCTCTGCCTCTTCTTCCCCTTCCTCTTCCTCGGAAAATCACTGGCGGCATATTTCCTGCTTTCAAAATCTTTAAGTAAAAATAATAAAAGAAAAGACAAATTGGGAATAACAATTCGAATTTGTCCTATGTTCTTGTCTAGACTCAAGTATGTGCAATTGTGTCACTGAGATTAAACACGTTAGGATAGTGCTTAATTCACTCAATGTTGGCTCTGATACCAACCTGTCACACCCCGATTTCCACGTGTATCACCGGTGGGCCCGGTGGGGGATTACCGTGACGTAGTTGGCAACAAGATAGTCAAACCACAATATATAAATGCACAGCGGAAGCATAAAGATAAATACAATTCAACCATTTACTGCAATATCCAAATGTAATCACAAGTAGTTGAATAGTATCCACAGGATGGATCAAAATAAATAAAGATGTAGTTCAACAGATAAGACATCAAGCTTGCGAGGCTTCTTAACGATGCTATGGAGCTAATGCCAGCCAATTACGTGTAGTACCTGCACTTAATCTTTTTGGGAAAATACGTCAGTTTACACTGGTAAATACGATCAACTGACTCATTTTGTAAAATGATAAAAATTTAGTTTGGATGCACGTGGCATAAACATGTTTGTTAACTTGGGAGAATTATTTTAAATTATAATCTTGTGAACGAATTACATGTTCCTTCTTTGCGTTCAGTAGCCCGGATCGTGCCGGGTTAAAGATCAATAGACACACCACCTTTGCGTAAAACCGAGGCGGGTAAACCATCGGCTACGTCTTTTAATAGTATAGACATCATACCGGGTGTACGCCTACACCCGAGAGTCAAGGTCGTGGCCATTTCTTCGAATGATGCCAAGGATATCCGGGACATGGTCATTAACCCCCCAAAGGCTTTTAAGTAACAAGACTGTTTAAATGAGCCAATCAAACTATTCAATTAACCACCTAAACGATGGAATTATTTGATGCTCAATCAAGCGGTATTTTATATACCGTAACCCAGGCCCGTATAAGGGAAAATAAGTTAAAAGTATTTACCTTTGCAATGTATATTCCTTAATCAATTAAGTCACTGATATCTTTTACTGGGGCTCCTTATTCTGGAACGAAGGTTTAAATTAACCTATTAGAATCCTAACGGGTCTTTATATTAGCCGTAGCCTAGACCGGTTAGTTTCGAGGGATAGATACGGTTTAATCGCGTGAAAGGCGAAAACCGAGAATGGAATGTGATTCTGACCCAACAAGTTCGGAGACTTGTTTTATATGGGTTTAATATTCACACTCTGGATTTTGGGGTCAAAATGATATGGTTTGACCCGTATCGGCTAATTTATGTAAACTAGTTACATAAGCCGAACCGTGCGCGCGGTAGGCGCAACGGGTAACCGTAAGAGTCTTACACTGTTTTCCTAAGTCAATATACTTTAAAGAGGTTGTGGTATCAGTAGGATACCTTCCATAATGCCCGTAACGAGTTTTAGTTCATTATACGCCCCGTAGGGGTTTTCCGGTCATTTTAAAGACTTTTAAAAGGGATTTCTGAGTTCTATAGGAAACCTGAGTTTCCCGATCAGTTTAATAAGTTTAAAATATCTTATTTATTATTTAAAATCAGTAGCAACTGGAATCGGGTCAAAAGACCTTGTAGAACTCAAGTTTTGGCCGAAAAGGGCATATTCGGTATTTACCGAACCGTAGCCATAACCGCATGTTATGAGCAGGTTAAAATTAATTAAAAATCTTTAAAAATCCCAAAATATTATTTTAATACAGTGGGTAAAAGTTTTGGTGACGGAATCTTGGTTTAGGTAGGCGTTATGCTAATTGCGCCGTTTATTACAAAAGTTTCTTATAAATGTGCTATTTAGCATAACTCTCATTCTAGACCTCGGATTGGCGTGAAACTTTCGGGACATGCTTAGAATTTAGTAAGCAAGGTTACGGTCCCTTCACGTGTCCGAAATACTCGTTTTATTTTTAAAAAGGCGTTACGGTCAAGTTTTAAGAAATTAACGGAAATGCGTAAAAGACTCGGATAAACAACGAACCGGTCACAGAGGGTGATACCATCATGTGACCTGGTCCTAAGAGAGTCCTAAGGCATATCTACATTGTATTAAAACGGGTCAGAACTGAAGTCAAAGCAAAAGTCAAACTTTTGCGACATTCGGCTCCGAACCGGGTTAATATAGCAAATGGCCGAATCAAACGAGTCTCGACAAGTTTATATACTCAATATCATGTTTTATAAGTGTCAAAATAGGTTTCATATCATCTACATTACAAATTATACAAGAATCGCTAAACTAGCTTCCTGTTGACTTTTTAAGCATTCGTTTGACTCGAAATTTGAACTAGTTAGAGTGGTGATCATGGGGAACCCTTTCAGGGGTTTATTACCCACATAAACACCAACACATAACTACCTTTGATTCGACATGAGACTGAGCCATTAAGGATTTTTCTTGAAGTCAAACCGTAGTTACGACGGTTTGATTTCTAGCTATATTACTAAGTAAAACTAAACCACAAAGGATCTAGATGACTTACAGAAGCTTGAACACGAAATAGGATGCTAGAATAAAGCTTGGAAGCTCCAGAGATGATCAAGAGAAGTGTTTGTGGTGTGGTGAAACTTATGTACACAACATGCCTATTTATAGTGCAAGACAAGCTCCTAGATCATCACACATTGGTCTACAAGTGATCATGGATGATGGGCAGGTGTCCTAAGGTGTTATGGGTCGAGTAGGGGGCACCCATACTTCACTTATTGCCCATTTGATCCTTCACAAGTTCAAAAGGCATGCAAGTCCAAGGTTTCTGCATCTGGGCGTCTCACGCGGCCCGCATGGACGAACCATGCTCTTTGTACGCGGGCCGCCTGAGTTTAAATATCAGACGCGTATCAATAGGTGGCTCGCGGCCCGCCTTAACTTAACCCAAACTATAACGCGGCCCGCGAGAGGGTTGTTTTTCAAAGATTTTAAATCTTTTGCAATGATTACGAAATCCTGGTAATTAATAACGAAATCTTTGGTATTTATTAACCTGACCTTTCGGGTTTGAAGGGGTAACTTTGCGATTTGGCCCTTGATTATTTACAACTAAGGGCCTCATGTTATTTACCCGCATTGTTAAGTCCCCGGTTATCTTATTAATTATTTGGAAAGCCTTAACTTTCGGTGTTGACGCTTTTAACCCTTCTCGTACGAATTTGATCATAACTTTCTCGTTTTAAAACGGAACTTCGCGGAATTTATACAGTATATTCTAGTGAGCGTATTTTACTGTTACAAAGCCTCGGGTACGTCAAAGGGTCACTCAGAGGTATAATTAAACATGTTGACACAGTTAACCCCCCGCAGCTTGTAATCTCCCACTTTCTTCCGCGTTTCGCTTCCGTACGATCCATGATTTATTCGTTTGAAGGTACGAGCACCATTTAGGGTTACTATACAGTATACTTACCCTTGTTTGACATTTATAACCCTCGAATTTATATACTTTCAAGGTTTGTCAACATTAGTCCTTTATTAAATATAATATGCCACGTGTAACTTAAGACACGTGTCAATACATTATTGGACACAAAATTTCGAGGTGTTACATTGCTGTTCCACTGGTGGTGGTGGTGGCGGAGTAACTGCCACAAACCGGGGATCCTCAGAAGGATCCTGTTGCTGTTGCTGCTACTGCTGCTGGTATGGGGACGAGTGTTCGGAGGGCGTGAAATACCAGTCCCACTGAGTAAACCTCGCCTGGTAGCTGTCAGGACCACGGTAAGGTGATCCATGAAAAGATGACCCATCGGAGATTTCGATTGGGTGGTTCGGGGTCCCGGTAGCAGGCTCCACGGGATCCGTATCCTCGTCCATGTCATTTTCACCCGAGAAGTGATCCTCGGGTCCCAGTGGGTTAAAACCCACGGGTTCTTGAATGAGATTAGCCGGGTTGAACCGGCTTTGGAAAGCAGGGGTAGGGTCACCAAAAGAATGGTGCGAGTTCGACCTCTGCAAGGGTATGAAAGAAGGTGGTTGGTTGTCGGGCTCGTTCTCGGACTGTAGCCCGAAAGAATGCAAATACGAAGGTGAGGAACTGAGGGAGACCGACCGCCTCCCGGGTTCGACGTAGAGCCTCCATGGCTCCTGAGGGCTTGTACTCATGGTGATCGATGGCGTTCGCCGGTGTGATGGCCCGGCTTCATGTTCATGGCCCGTAACTGGGCCCTTGCCTCGTCCTCTCAAAAACCTTGGCGGCATTGTTGACCTGCATACATGATTATGATAACAACAAGAAATATAAATAAAAGACAACGCAAAAAATAAAATAAAAACAGAATTTGTCCTATGTTCTTTGTCTAGACTCGGAACTCGAGGAATGTGCAATTTGTGCACTGAGATTAAACACAAAAGGCTAGTGTTTAATTCACTCAGTGTTGGCTCTGATACCAACCTGTCACACCCCTAATTTCCACGTGTCACCGGTGGGCCCGGTGGGGGAGTATCGTGACGTAGATGATATTATCATAGTCAAACAACACAAATTATAAATGCACAGCGGAAGTAAAAAGATAGATTTATTTCAACCAAACAAACTGTAATATCCAAGTATCACAATGTAGCTGAAATAGATCCACAGGTGGATCAACATAAAAAGGAGAACTGTTCAACAGATAAATGGCATCCAAGCTTGCGAGACTCTAACGATGCTAAGGAGTAGCCAGCCTATTACGTGTAGAACCTGCACTTAATCTTTTTGGGAAAAATACGTCAGTTTACACTGGTAATACAATTTAACTGGCTCATTTTAAAAAGGTTTTAAAAATTGATTTGAATGCACATGGCACAAAACTTTTTATAACTTGGGATAATTAATCAAATTTAAACTTGCAAAAGAATTACATGTTTGTTATGCGTTCAGTCGCCCGGTTCGTGCTGGGTTTAAGATTAATAGACACACCACATAGTATAAATCCGCGGCGGGAAACCAACGGTTATACATTAATAAATATGGACACATTGTCGGGTGTACGCCTACACCTGCGTGTCAAGGTCGTGGCCATTTCATGAATGATGCCAAGGATATCCGGGACATGGTCATTAAACTCCCAAAGGCGTAAAACAAACAAAACCAATTTTCAAACGGGTCATCTTGATAATACTTAACCACTAATCGATTAAGGTCAAATGCCCGACCAAGCGGTATTTTATATACCGTACCCCAAGCCCGTATAAGGGAAAATAAGTTAAAAGTATTTACCTGAGCAAGTACAAACCACAACAAGCAAGTGCACGTTTCTTTTACTGGATCTCCTATTCTGGAACGAAGGTTTATAATAACCTATTAGAATCCTAATGGGTCTTTTACTTAGCCTAAGCTTAGAACGGTTAGTTTCAAAGAATAATTACGGTTTAATCGCATGGGAGGCGAAAACCAGATTGGAATGTGATTTAGACCCAACAAGTTTGGAGACTTGTATAAGATGGGTAAACTAAACACATTCTGGATTTTGAGACAAAGATGATATGGTTTGACTCGTTTCGGTTAATATGCGTAAACTAGTTACATAAGCCGATCCGAATGCGAAAGTGCATAACGGGTAACCATATAAATCATATACAAGTTTCCTGAGATTATGTGCACTAAATATGTTGGGATATCAGCAAGGTATCTCCTATTATGCCCAAAGTAATTTTAAACTCACATTATGCCTCATAAGGGCATTTTGGTCATTTTAAAGGGTATAAAATAGTTAAACTAGTAACCTGAGTTACATATCTGAATAATTCAGTAAACATATTTAATTTACTATGTCATAACAGTATAATACCATATATATGTGAATTTTATTAATTATAACCATCTTATGCACCGAAAGGGCATTTTGGTAATTTCACATAAGTCTAAAAGGTCAAAACTGGAAACCTGAGTTTGGAACTTTAGTTTACTGTTATAATATAGAAATTTACTGAATATCTCAGTAGGTATCAATTCATATATATATAAACTAGTTTTGATACATACTATGTCGTAAAAATGCCTAAAAAGACGATTTGGAGCCATTTCCGGGTTTTGAAAGAAAAGCTGATATTTTTATAATTGCAGAAGTCTCAAAATAATATATTTGACATAATAAATCAGTAGAAAAAGGTTTGGGGTCAAAAGGACTTATAAAACTCATTTTATAGCCTAAAAGGGCATAACCGGCAATAACCGAATTAAGCTTAGAATTCTAAGTTATGCTCAGCCTAAAAATAAATAAAAATCTCTAAAAATCCCAAAATAATATTATATATTAGTGGGTATAAAGTTCGATATTAAAATTTGGGTTTAGATAGGCTACATGCTAATTATGCTATTTAATTACTAAGAAAGTTTCTAATTACGCTAATGAGCATAACTTTTAATCTAAACCTCAACTGATGTCAAATTTTAGGTACAAGTTTATAATTCAGCAACTAAGATGTCTACCCTTTTATATTTTCAAAAAACATATTTTAGGGTCATTTGGGCATAATGGTCAACATATGGGCATTTACCGGAAACTCGCATAATAATTAGACAACTAGTGAACCAAGCCGTATAATCATAGAGGGTTATACTAACATGTAACTAGGTCCAAAAGAAGCTTTAAGGTTGTTGGGATTGAACCCTAACAGAGGAACAGATAATGTAAAGCCAAAACCGGATCCCATCAGTGGACACTTAATAAGCAGCAGTTTGCTCTAATCTTTCCCCTTGACAGTGGTTATCCAACAACTGATGAATCTTAAGTGCTGCTCAAATACAACAACTGATAAACCAAACTCTGATGATTATCTAACAACTGCTGAAGACAAACTCTATTGCTCTATCTACTGCCGTCTCCTAAGTACTGCTGAAGATTCAAGCACTGCCCTCTCAAAGACTGATCACCCTTGAAGAAAGCACTGAAGACTCAACATCTGTGCTAAGGCTACAACAGTGGAACG
The DNA here is from genome assembly GCF_002127325.2 of Helianthus annuus. Taxonomy (NCBI): domain Eukaryota; kingdom Viridiplantae; phylum Streptophyta; class Magnoliopsida; order Asterales; family Asteraceae; genus Helianthus; species Helianthus annuus. The sequence goes on from NC_035447.2 coordinate 110,458,300, forward strand.
TGAAGCAGTAGTTTCCTTATGTTTTGTACTTTAGTGATTATCAGATGTTACATAACAGTAGTTTGTATAGAACAGTATTTGTAGTTTGTTAGGTCGTTAGATGTCACTATCATGGTGACGTCAGCTGAAGCATATCAGTAGTTTGGTTTGCCTATAAGTATAACAGTACTCTGTACTGTTACACTTGATCGTTTTGAGTGAGTTTTTCTCCTCAATTCATCCTTTCATCTTGTGCAACCAACTCTGGTGTATGAGGCTGAGGGGGAGTTTAGATTGTAAGCTTTGACTGTAATCTTTTGCTTTTATGTAAATCTTTTGACTCTATGAAAAGCAATTGTTTATCAATCTATACTTTCTCTTGTTTGTGTTTGCAAAGATTGCTACTCATTTCTGCTGCACTTATTCGTCTTATGCAAACAAACACAATAACAGACAGCCTTCAGACCCTAACAATTGGTATCAGAGCGAGGACAGTCAAATTCGATCTAACAATCAATTTGACATAACAGATCAGCTCAAAACTCATTGATACTAAGGTTGGTTGCATTCAGTTGAAAAACAGAGTAACGAGTAAATCATGGATAAAATGAATATTCAAATACTCTGAAAATCAACCAAGATGTCATATGACACACAAATCTCACACAACAAGTGTTTTCATGCATATGTCACTCATAGTTTTCAGATCTGTAAAATATTTGATAAATTATGGGATCGTTCGATGTCTTCAAAATTGATTTCAATTGTTGTTTTGATATTTGTGATGTATTCAATAAACAACTAAAGTATGTACCTCAGTTCGGCAAAACTTGTGTTCATCTAAAACACTAGAATACAGCTGACAAAGAAAAGAGGGAATAAAACTTTGGTCATAAGTTCTCATGTGATCAAAGGCAGGTTGAGTACCTTCAAAAGGATCAAATCAACTTTATCAAAAACACATTGAGAAAATAAGATGTCAAAACAATCCTAATCATAAGTAATGTGAGATCTGTGATAAAACATGTTCAAATATGGTCAGATCTCTCAAAAACATTGCTTCAACGTGATTATGGACAAAGTTTGTTCAAAATATAATCTCCTAGTGAGTATTTCTGAACATATGAATAAACAGGGTAAAAAGGGTAAAGGAAAATGAACTAATCTCAAAGTGTAGCTATCTCAAAACTTTCGAAGTCAAAAGGAGAGAGTATAAGCATAAAACACTCTTGAGGTTACAACTAGGTCATCAGTGGTCATTATGCAACTATGTGCATTCATCAATACAGGAATTGTTCTGGTAACAATAGCATCTTCAGTGATGGTACTTAAAAGAAATTTACAATCAATTGACAAGAAATTGACCCAAACAATGGTCAAAATAACTTGAGAATAATATGATCATGAATTTACTGAAAAATTGTCGGATCCTTTTGATTATTTTCAAAACTTCCTTTGATTTTTGTTAAGGTGTTTTCCTCTAAAATAAAAACCAGATGTTTTTTTTGGAAAACATATTATGATCTTTTGCTCATTTTTTATAGTAGAAGTTCATCTCTGGTCTGGTTGTAATTACCTTATTTTTGTGTGTAATTACTATCCCTAAACTGATCAAAAGGAAATGACACACATATCAAGGTCATGTTAAGCTCAAGTTTGGTTTTCACAGATCATAAATTGATTGCAAAATTGATTTAGACTACTGAAATACTCATGCTCTAGTTCAGGTAATTAGACACAAAATGAGCAACTCAAGTAGAAATGTCTTCATCATTTAGGATGCTAAACCATTGTCTAAATAATAGACACTTGGCAAAACCTAGAACAAAAATTCCTGTAAACAACTGCTGGCAACTTAATTTTGATAATTTACATCTAAAATGTATTTTGTTAAGAATAGCATTCCAAATGCTCAAACAGATGTTAGATAAGATACTGTGCCTTCACAAAGCAAAATCAAGTTCTACATCTGAACAAGCAGATGCTAACATTGTTTATCAAAAGTTGAAACACTGCTGCACCATCAGTTGTTGAGACAAAAATCTTCATTATTTTACCACTGTTGTGCCTAAAATGCTGTTGTGCCTTAACATCTGCTCTCTAAAGTCTGTCCACTGCTAAAGTGTCAACCTCTGCTCTTCAAAAACACTGATGTTTAAAATCATTGTTCCATCCACTGATACATCCACTGTTTCGTTTTATTACCGTTGTAACTACTGATGCTTGATCCATCAGTAGTTGTTAAAACAACTGTCTTCCATCATTTTTCATTCCATCAGATGTTTGACACGTGGTCAGATTTTAGCCTTCAGATCAAAATAACCGCTGCCACATCAGCAATCACTTTTTCCTTGAATAAAACCCTGATTAAATCCAAACAGGGTTTTACTGTCGAATTGAATTCCAAAAGTTCTCTTCTCATAGCAGTTTCCCTCTCATAACTCCAAAAATCTCTTCGATCTTCTTCATCCAAAATGACGAAACCAAAATCGAAAACAAAATCAAAACCATCATCTTCCTCCAAAACAGCAGAAGCCACTCAAATGGCCGCTGAAACACCGGAGATCCGCTACAAAGCCACACACAACTATGTAGGTATACTCACAAAACCTACCGATAACCACACCTTCGACTCCATTCTTGACATCCTTTCTGCATCAAAGTACAAAACTTTGATAACAGCAGACGCTCCTATTTACCTTGATACCCAGAGAGAGTTCTGGAAAAATGCCACCCTTGAAAAACAAGGAGATATCATCGCCGCCATCAACTCCTCGATACAAGGTAAGAAGGTAAAAATCTCACCTAAATCCATGTGACAACCCAAACTTCCAAGGCTAGTTTTGTAATTCTAACCTTTATTATTCTTCGTCCGTGTTCATGTTCATGGTTGTGCTAAGCTTATTATACATATACGAATCACGTGCGGCTATGTGCGTAGTTAGATTATTGACACATGTGTTGATGTTGGCGTTGGGCCGCGAGTGTGTTGGGCCGCACAAATGCTTGGGCTACAACACAAATCTTGTTTGATGTGTGATCAAGATTGATGTTAGTATTTAGTAATGCATGCGAAGTATTATTTTTATAATGATCCATGCTTGATATGAATTAATAACAAAAAGGAAAGCACGTGACGCTGATATTGTGGCTGATCATAAGATATCAATTAGAGATTATGAGGATTCGTAAATAACTAGTTCGATCTGATGCATCATAACTAGAAACTTATGGGTTGAATATGAGAAACGTTGTTACATGTTTGGCTGCAAGAGGTATTGTGGCAGCCGCATATTTTGCGGACTGAGCGTCAAAGGGAACAAGTGGGCCGATAACTTACTGGGCTGCGTATCACATGTTTCTGGCCCAAAATATTCTTCGAGCCCAACCTCCCCATGTCGCATATTTTAAACCTGTTACTTTGTTTTAGATTAATCATAGCAACCCTAGCCCTCTCCAACCCCCTTGTATTGCGACGGCAGTAGGCCCCCCCCTCTCATCATCATCGAAGTATCACCTTTTGCGGTCAAATTGTCGGTGAGTGGATTCTTGTTTATGTCAACTTTTAATTAGTAATTGTATTTATGTGAAATTTTGGTTAATGAATCTGTATCCATGCTTTGTAAATTATATGGTCACATGATAGTTAAATTAACTGTTTCTTTGAATGATGAACTATAATTAGACTTGATTGTTTATAATTGATGATAGAATAATTGAATATGTTGTGAATGTTTGCTGCCAATTAATTGTAAGCCCATGTGCATGCTTTCTTATTCACCAGCCAACATAATTATTAATCACAATAAGTGTCTGCCTCCACTTCTTATTCATGTGACTATGATGATGTAAGGCTCCAAAGTTCTAAAGTGATGATGATGTTTTATTGTAAGTGTCACCCAAAAGTCAATCCCTATTGCCCTATATTTCGAAGGAAGTCTGCTGCCTACCTTGTGTTTTCCAAAGTTGTTTAATAACCGCACATGACATGGGCCGATTTCTTGACTGCCATCATCTGAGTTATGTATACATGATTGTTTTTCTTTTAGAGTAAAGGCATAATGATGTTGTTAACCATAGGGTGGTGGTTAGAGTGTAGGTGGATTGATGATAAAGGTTTGATGATATAATATTGTTAGCTAATATAATCAGATTAAATTAAAGGCCATGTGTTTGATGTGTTTGGTGTTGACGATGATCATGAAAGTAATGGTTAATCGTTGGGAGGTTACTAGGGTTTGGGAAAAAGATAATTTTGATTGCATCTCCTCGGTCCGACATACACACATATATTGTTGGGCCGTGTAACCAGTTGGCCCGAGTAGTTTTATAAAAGATGCTACACGTTTTTGGGCCCCTACGTTGATTTGTTAAGTGTGGGTTGTTGTTGCGGTTTGCTGTTTAAATAACTGAGGGGTTACATGAGTAACCAAAATGATTGTAAACTGTTATGAGCTATTGTTATGACATGTATATTCATGTGAATTAGGTGTGAGCTGCTATTGTGTGTCATTAGGATATATGAGTTGTATTGCGAAAATACATATATAACCTGAATACTCGTTATAACTTGTGTGATAATATGTGCCATACCTGATTACCACATGTACATGAAACTGACTATCATTGGAACCATATTAGGATTTGGGGTGTCCAACGATAAAACAAGTAATTAGTCTTACCGAGCACTCTAAGGTGAGTTCATCTCTTGAGCATGCGTCCCGGTGGTTGGGACAGTCAGTGGGTATCCCGAGGAGGGATAAGTCTTTTGGGTAAAATCGGGAATGTTGGATAATATACTCTTCCTATCACCTTTAAAGTCCCTCCGTGTTGTTTGGTTACCGGGAAGGTAACATGGTATTAGTTAGTAGCGCTACTTAGGTTTGGCAACCTCACCCCGTTCCTGGGAGGACGGGTGTTGAACTAATGACCTAGTCATGACCAATGCTTTGATAGGAGCATTGGAGAAAGGGCAAAATAATCAGAAGCCGTCTTGTATTGGGGTATTATCAACATTGTTTTCAGCATTACCTTCGGAATTAAATTCAATGGATTAACTAAACACTTGGTAACCAACGTTTTCGTAAAACTATGAACTCACCAGCCTTGTCTGATACACTTGTTGCATGCTCGCAGGTCGTTAGATTACTTGGATTTGGAACTTGCTGTCTGAAGTAGCTGGAGTGGTCATGGGTCGGCTGGAAGGATTTATGTGATTGATTTCTTGATACTATACTTTGGTTTTGAAACAGTTTAACTTGGTTTACTATTTGCTTCCGCTGAACATATTAACTTTTCATTTAAACTTGTTGATGGCACTTTTCATTAATAATTGATGATTATATTTAACAACTTGTGATTGGTTCAATATGATTAGTGGCTCGTTATTGGTTTGTCACACGCCTAGTAGGGTTTCCCATGGGTGGTATTTTGGGGGTGTGACAGTTTGGTATCAGAGCCACTGGTTATAGTGAACTTGGTTTTAAAACGTTTTTATAAAACCAGACTATAACCGAACAATTCCGAAATCGACCATGACACTCAGCTCCAGACTGCAAGGTTCGTTTCTCGTTTACTATTGCATAGTATATCTAGTGTTTGCATATGAATAACATCACACGTGAATGCACACTTAGCACTGCAGTATGAACCTCTATGTTACCAACCCATGTTACGTGTTTTAAGAGTGCGACTCTTCTTGAACTTTCATGATCTATGTTGTGGCGTCATCTATCTTATTGCTCGAATTCGGGGAACCTTTCAGCGCGAGTTAAGAGGCACTGAGATAAGCTTGCAAATTGCCTTATTATTATGGGTGCACACATAATAATAATGTGGGGTGCATGTGAGTCCCAGTGAGGCTTAACGAGTGTAAGAGGGGTTCCGCTCTGTTAATTGATGTTATGTTAGAACTCAACAGTCTATAGAAGTCATAGCACTGATTGTCTCCTACTCGAACATGATATTTTCACCCCTTTCTGAATCCTTACGAATCTCAATGCTATCGAGTATCACCTGATCACACATCTGAACGCCTAGCGAACTGTGTAGAATGTTAGGTGCTAATACGAACGTCCCTGAGTTGGATGGCTCAACGTCAAATGATTGGACTATACTTTCCTCACTTATCTTTGTTTGCTGGAACTTAGCGTGTTGATGCCTTAGATCCCTAAGTGCGATCACTTCTCCAACACTCTCGTGACATACCGTGTATTACTCAGTCAACTTGCAAGAACGATGGACAAAAGGGTAAACGTAGTACCTTACCGACTTCAGCATTTGAACGACCCTAGTTATCGGTAACGAACAACAGCGATTTGATTCCAATCGAATCCTTAACCCCAGACAGCGACTCATGGGAGTCGACTCTTACGAACCAGTCGGGACAAAATCGATAACGATTGACTGTAAAGCGGACGGTGTAACAGCCCCCACCATGAGTAACGCCTTAGGACGTGGCACGGAAGGTGAAAAGATGGACCTTGTTGGTGAAAGGACACAGGACACCGTTATAGGCAACAATATTAGAGGCAACAGTCGCGGCAACATCCAGGTACTCGTGATCATAGCCTACAGTATGGAAACGAAGGTGACGACAACCAAGGGAAAGACGGCAGTACTGGAAACTCTCGCGACGAAAACAACACTAGAAATGAAGCTCATGGAAGGACATTTAGCATGGCATAGGCTATACCAGGCGTAACAGCAACACGATAGCTTGGATGGGTAGCTATTCGCTTCGTCTCTGTTCTGTTTAACCCCGATGCTTCTTGAAACCGAACCTGTTGTGGAGTCGGCTGATGCAAGTCAACTGAAGTCTTATATGTTCGCCAGGATGCAAACTCGACCTTGGGGGGACAGGTGTTCGACATCGACCTTCCTTCTACTACCCCTGATGGTTACAATGCAGTAGTTAGCGTGGATTGGTTATTCAGAAATCACGCAGACATACCATGTGAGGAGAAAATTTTGTGTGGAGAATCGTTATTTGTTCTAAAGCAACAGAGTGGTGCAAAGGTTAGCACCATATCAGCTATGAAGGCCCAGAAGTGTCTACGGAGGGATCACCCCGCTACGTTAGCAACCATTACTGATGTTGAGGCTAAGGAAAAGAGGATCGAGGATCCACCAATTGTTCGTGATTCCTCTCGGTGTGCTACCCGAGGAGCTTACAGATTTACTTCCACCACTGTTGGGCAGAATCTCATCTTGACCTTACGACGGGGGCAGCCCTGATTACTCGTGCTACATATCGTCTTGCACCAGGAGGGTTGCAAGGACTATCTACAGGAACTATTGGACATGAGTTTTATTGGACATAGTTTTTGTTCGCTTTGGGGAGCCCCGACTATATTCGGGAAGATAAAGCCTTTTCGTATGTGTACTGATTATCCAGAACTCAGGAAGGTGACAATCAAGAACTGTTTGCCTCGACCCTGTATTGACGGAAGACCAAGAGGAGAATGTTCCTGAAACGGCATATCGAACGCAATACGGCCATTGCGACTTTGTACACCATGACCATTGAGTTAATCAACACACCAGCAGCTTCATGGACCACATGAATCGACTGTATTTATGGTTGACGTTCTGGATCATTTCCAGGAGGAAGGAACATCATGGGCGACATTTGTATCTTATTTTAGGGCTCCTGAGGGAGGAGCCACTCCACGCAAAGTCTTGTTAAAGGTAACTTCTAGATTCGAGAGATACATTTTTGGTCATATGATCAACGAAGTAGGAATACACGTGGATCTCGCTAAAGACCCACTTCGTTAGATATTGTTCGGCACCGAAGATCCCTTCGAGGATGCAGAAATTTCATGGTCACACTAGACTCTATCGCAGATTCACCACGGGATTTTCGAAGATCGCGTAGCTTAAATCTCTTTAGCACAGTAGGGTGCTGTGTTCGTGAAGGACAAAACAAAAGGACGTCTTTTCAGCTTTCGAATCCCAACTCTGCAATGTTTACAGGAAGAACTGCACGAGTCACGACCTGCGGTGGAAGCCCTGGTCTTTGGATTTAAGTTGGAGGCATTACTTGGACGGTACCAAATGCACTACCTAGACCGATCACAAGGGCCTCCCGTGTGAGCTAAACATGTGATGGCACCGCTGGATGGAACTTTTGAATGAATACGACCGTGAAACCTGGACGTGCATGAGCTTTACAGCCTGCTATCGACTCTAACATATCTGATCAGACTCGCCTTGTTCAAACTGAAGAACTGAAGGAAGAGAGTTCTCAAGACTAACCCATGTGGGGCATTGGTAAGCGACCTTTGGCATATCGGACGATATTTGCTACTTCATGGAACGAATATGGACCTCATGATACAACAACCTTAGGGAACTGGTGCAGGCGAAGCACACGGGCCTCGATATCATATTCATCCGAGTTTTGATAAGATGTATTAAATCCTGGAGACCATATGCGGGCGACCGGGCCTGAAGACCCACATAGCCACGCATGGGAACGATGGTTGACATGTGGGAAAGTCAAGGTGGGATACTAGCAACAAGAAAACACATACACGGAAATGAGAACAAACTGCCATGGATTTTGTCACTGGTCTACTTACAACTCGAAATGGAAACATTATCACCTGGGTGATCGTTGACGGACTCTCGTTATTAGCACACTTTCTTGCAATCAATGAACTGACAAGTCTTCACAGCTTGTGAATATTCCTCTGAGAGAGGCGGCTTTAGGGCACGAGGTGCCAACTCCTGTTATCTGTGAATTTGATATATGCATGATTTATGTCAGGCAATACACAAACCCTTGGCTCACATCTAGACATGAGCATTACTTGTCATTGCAGGACAACCGGACAGAGTAATGAACCATCTTGACACACGAAGACATGCTGCGAGCATGTGCGTGATTGGCTTTAGTAAACATTTGGGGAAGGACACTTATCTTTGGGTGAGCTCTACTGTAGCCTTTACCATTTTAGTATGCATATAACTCCGTTGAGACATTACGTAGACAATAATGCCAACCTTCTTGTTAGACTGAGATGGTTGACAACTTAATTACTGGTCCAGGACTGGTACCCGAAACTTTTGGGAAGGTTGTGTGGATCAACAGTCGATTGGCGGCAACGCGTGACCGTCAGGAAAGCTCTTAAACTTGGGAAACGCTGGACGCGATCGTATTGTGTTGAAAGTCTCACCCTGACAAGCTTAATTTACGTTACGTTAGATTATTCGGAATTCTGGAAAGAATCGGTCACGTTGCCTAAAACTCGAGTTACCCGACGAATTGGGTAACGTTCATGATGTCATTCATGTCGCAAGTCTAAAGCAGTGTTTGTCCGACGAAACGCTTGTGATACCTTCTTAGAGTCTGAGTCTAACGTCAAGTTGCAGTTGTCAAGGTGCCTATTGAAAGCTCTAGGAGGTTAAGATTTGCGAGCAATGTCAAATTCCAATTATGAGAGTTCGTTAGAACTCGAGACTAAGTATCCGCAATCGTACGAATCTGCAGAATCAATTCCGATGCAACTGGAGAATTTCGAGGACGAAATTCCCTTTCAAGTTGGGGATGATGTGGCACCTGAGAATAATCCGCAACAATCTTGATTTCTCACTTTACTCCTCTGTGCTTACTTGTCAAATTTCGGGACGAAATTTCTTTCAAGTTGGGGATGATGTGACAACCCAAACTTCCAAGGCTAGTTTCGTAATTCTAACCTTTATTATTCTTCGTCCGTGTTCATGTTCATGGTTGTGCTAAGCTTATTATACATATACGAATCACGTGCGGCTATGTGCGTAGTTAGATTATTGACACATGTGTTGATGTTGGCGTTGGGCCGCGAGTGTGTTGGGCCGCACAAATGCTTGGGCTACAACACAAATCTTGTTTGATGTGTGATCAAGATTGATGTTAGTATTTAGTAATGCATGCGAAGTATTATTTTTATAATGATCCATGCTTGATATGAATTAATAACAAAAAGGAAAGCACGTGACGCTGATATTGTGGCTGATCATAAGATATCAATTAGAGATTATGAGGATTCGTAAATAACTTGTTCGATCTGATGCATCATAACTAGAAACTTATGGGTTGAATATGAGAAACGTTGTTACATGTTTGGCTGCAAGAGGTATTGTGGCAGCCGCATATTTTGCGGACTGAGCGTCAAAGGGAACAAGTGGGCCGATAACTTACTGGGCTGCGTATCACATGTTTCTGGCCCAAAATATTCTTCGAGCCCAACCTCCCCATGTCGCATATTTTAAACCTGTTACTTTGTTTTAGATTAATCATAGCAACCCTAGCCCTCTCCAACCCCCTTGTATTGCGACGGCAGTAGCCCCCCCCCCTCTCATCATCATCGAAGTATCACCTTTTGCGGTCAAATTGTCGGTGAGTGGATTCTTGTTTATGTCAACTTTTAATTAGTAATTGTATTTATGTGAAATTTTGGTTAATGAATCTGTATCCATGCTTTGTAAATTATATGGTCACATGATAGTTAAATTAACAGTTTCTTTGAATGATGAACTATAATTAGACTTGATTGTTTATAATTGATGATAGAATAATTGAATATGTTGTGAATGTTTGCTGCCAATTAATTGTAAGCCCATGTGCATGCTTTCTTATTCACCAGCCAACATAATTATTAATCACAATAAGTGTCTGCCTCCACTTCTTATTCATGTGACTATGATGATGTAAGGCTCCAAAGTTCTAAAGTGATGATGATGTTTTATTGTAAGTGTCACCCAAAAGTCAATCCCTATTGCCCTATATTTCGAAGGAAGTCTGCTGCCTACCTTGTGTTTTCCAAAGTTGTTTAATAACCGCACATGACATGGGCCGATTTCTTGACTGCCATCATCTGAGTTATGTATACATGATTGTTTTTCTTTTAGAGTAAAGGCATAATGATGTTGTTAACCATAGGGTGGTGGTTAGAGTGTAGGTGGATTGATGATAAAGGTTTGATGATATAATATTGTTAGCTAATATAATAAGATTAAATTAAAGGCCATGTGTTTGATGTGTTTGGTGTTGACGATGATCATGAAAGTAATGGTTAATCGTTGGGAGGTTACTAGGGTTTGGGAAAAAGATAATTTTGATTGCATCTCCTCGGTCCGACATACACACATATATTGTTGGGCCGTGTAACCAGTTGGCCCGAGTAGTTTTATAAAAGATGCTACACGTTTTTGGGCCCCTACGTTGATTTGTTAAGTGTGGGTTGTTGTTGCGGTTTGCTGTTTAAATAACTGAGGGGTTACATGAGTAACCAAAATGATTGTAAACTGTTATGAGCTATTGTTATGACATGTATATTCATGTGAATTAGGTGTGAGCTGCTATTGTGTGTCATTAGGATATATGAGTTGTATTGCGAAAATACATATATAACCTGAATACTCGTTATAACTTGTGTGATAATATGTGCCATACCTGATTACCACATGTACATGAAACTGACTATCATTGGAACCATATTAGGATTTGGGGTGTCCAACGATAAAACAAGTAATTAGTCTTACCGAGCACTCTAAGGTGAGTTCATCTCTTGAGCATGCGTCCCGGTGGTTGGGACAGTCAGTGGGTATCCCGAGGAGGGATAAGTCTTTTGGGTAAAATCGGGAATGTTGGATAATATACTCTTCCTATCACCTTTAAAGTCCCTCCGTGTTGTTTGGTTACCGGGAAGGTAACATGGTATTAGTTAGTAGCGCTACTTAGGTTTGGCAACCTCACCCCGTTCCTGGGAGGACGGGTGTTGAACTAATGACCTAGTCATGACCAATGCTTTGATAGGAGCATTGGAGAAAGGGCAAAATAATCAGAAGCCGTCTTGTATTGGGGTATTATCAACATTGTTTTCAGCATTACCTTCGGAATTAAATTCAATGGATTAACTAAACACTTGGTAACCAACGTTTTCGTAAAACTATTAACTCACCAGCCTTGTCTGATACACTTGTTGCATGCTCGCAGGTCGTTAGATTACTTGGATTTGGAACTTGCTGTCTGAAGTAGCTGGAGTGGTCATGGGTCGGCTGGAAGGATTTATGTGATTGATTTCTTGATACTATACTTTGGTTTTGAAACAGTTTAACTTGGTTTACTATTTGCTTCCGCTGAACATATTAACTTTTCATTTAAACTTGTTGATGGCACTTTTCATTAATAATTGATGATTATATTTAACAACTTGTGATTGGTTCAATATGATTAGTGGCTCGTTATTGGTTTGTCACACGCCTAGTAGGGTTTCCCATGGGTGGTATTTTGGGGGTGTGACAATCCATCTCTGAAGCCTTTAAACTCGATGATTTAAATGGAAAAACCTCTTTTATAAAAAGACGAGTTGGTAAAGGATTTCATGAAAAGGGGCTATGCAGAAAAACCAAACAGGGACACCCTACAAAAGGGTTACTTCCCTTCTGCACCTAGATTTTTATTTCACACACTGCTCATGTGTGTTTCAAATAAAACAACGTCCTTCAATGAGATACCAACAAAAATCCAATGCCTGGGGTATGCAATTTTGAACAATGAAAACTATAACTACTCCCAGGAAATATTTGATGATTTGGTAAAGAACGTTGATAATAAGGCATTTCTGCTCTTTCCGAGGTTTCTAAGTTACTATTTTGAACAAAAATTTATCGAGAAAGAGGCAGAAGTGCCCAAACAAGGTGTCTCGTTCAAAATAAACTGTTTAACAATAGAAACTTTTTCAAGAATGATGGCACCAATAAAATTAAAAACAAAAGAGGCTGAGCAGGTTTTAGAAACTGCCACTGACCCTCAAGAAACCACTGTTGAGCCCACTGCTCCAGGTGATCAGAGTAGCACACCCACTGCTCTGAAACCCACACCTGCCACCACCAAAAAGGCCAAAAGAAAACCATCCAGAAAACCCACCAAACCCAAAACAAAGGCAACTCTGGAAGATGAGATCCCAGAGCAACTGCCAGTGACAACACAAAAGTCACCAGAAACCACTGCTGCTACTTCCTCACAGCAGTTGGTAGAAAGATCTCAACCCCAGCCTCAAACTCCTCTTGCATCCTCACAAAAGGATCAAGTTGTAAGCACAGGGACACCACAATATGAAGCTCTAGGTCCACTCGGATCTATCTTCCACAGTCCTGATCCCAAGGACATGTCTCTTTCAACACCCATACCCTCACCAATCATATTGCCACAATCAATAATACCCCTGTTGCATGCAGTTGATATTGCACAGACACAAACCAGTTCCTCCCAATCACCCATTACTGAGAGCATACCTCCACAAGTGACTGGGTCTGATGCTAATACCTCTGTTATCCAAGCAACAGTTGAGGAGGTTACACCCCCTGAGTTACAAGTAACTCTCGGTGGTAGTTCAAGTGGAGCAGCAACTACAACTGATGGATCAACAGATCTTCAGTTGGATAGTTGTTACATTACTAAGACTCCCTTGAAGGCAATTTCTTCCATGGCAACATCGGTAACCACCAGCAAGTTATCTTTAGCTGCTGGTAACATCAAAGGTTCATCGATTGCTGAAGAAAGAAGTCCCCAGTACCAAGAAAAAGGGGCATCAATGGATGACTTTTGGGCTACAGCTCCTAAGTCACACATTGATACAACCACTGCTGGTGGGGATTCAGATGATCCTGTTAATTCAGGTGATGATTCAAAATATAATGAATTGACGGCCAGAGTTGAAAATCTGGAATCTACAGTTGCAGAAATAAAAGATATGGTGCAGCAGCTGTTAGAAGCTCAAATAGCCCAATCTTCTGCTCCTCCTGCTCAAGCACCTGCTCCACAAGCATTTGCTGCAAATGAGCTATGGAATATTCTCCAACCACTGCTTGAACATCAGCAACAATTGGCTGCTTAACAGCACGCAAATCAAGTACAAATGCTGACCAACATGGTGGAGTCTCGGTTCAAAGACACTCAAGCAGACATCAAGGCTATAAAGGCCAGCATACAACAGAATGCTCAAAGGGAGAAAGGCCCATCTACCATTTTCTTCATGGATACACCCCTGGCAGATAATGCCAAAAAGGGGGAGAAAATCAGGTTGAAAAAGAAAGGTATAGAAGATGGGATACACATTGAACCTGAGAAACCCAAATCCTCAAAAACCTCAACAGCTGATACAACAGTAATTACAAAACTGCTGTCAGTAGCCAAACAGCTGCCATTACATCAACACACACACCTCCAACACACATAACTACTGTTTCAACACACTCCACCACAACTACTGCTCCACCTCCATCGCCATATGTGTCTATAACACAAAAACCACCACTATCATCATCTACAATCACATCACCACCACTGCCTCCTGCCATAAAGCAGAAGACAGCAGATGTCATAACATCTGTTGTAATGACAACAGTGGTTGAAACACCAGTTATTTCAACTACTGTTAGTCAGTCACAGTCACAAACTACTGATCCACCCAAAACATCATCAGCCTCCCCTCCATTAAAAAGGAGAAGGGTTTTCATTCCTGATGATGAGTCACCACCACCATCATCACCTTCACATCCTTCATTCCCTGCTCAAAAGCAGAAGACATCTGCTGACACATCAGCAGTTGTAATGACAGCAGCAGTTGAGCCACCAGTTGTTTCAACAGTTGTTAGTCAGACATTCACAACTGCCCTAATTCTTCCTATATCACAACCACAGCTTGTCACACCCCGACCACGTAAAACATCAAATCGTGGCGAAAACGTCGGGGAGTGTTGTAACAGAATTATTGTTCCACAACCATGGTAATTTAAATAATATTTTATTCATCACCCCAGGGTGGAATACATTGTTTCAAACGAGAACCCACAAGTTACATTGTCTTAAAATAAAAAGAAACAAAGTACATAACATAATTAATACTAAGTCTAGCTCTGTTTTATGTCACTAAGGCCCAAGTCCACCCTAGCGTGTCACGTTCGTCCTATGCATTAGCTCCTGAAACACATGTGAAAATAGGTACGTCAGCATAAAAATGCCTGTGAGTAACATAGGTTTTATGAAAATAGGATTCATGACTTAAGTTTAAGAAAATATTTAATGAAAACTTGTCATGAATCTAGTTTAAGTGTTTGCTTATAAAATGTTTGAAAAGCGATAACAAATCAGTAAATATGTATGTATAAAAGAATGATGTATGGTTAAAAGAATAACCAAGTAAAAATAAGTTGTATGGAATAAATTATTTTGTAAAACAAAGTCTTGTGAAAAATATGTTATTTGCAAAAATGTATAAGTCCAAAATTGAATGATTTAAATAACGGTATGTCATGTAATATAATACAAGCACTTATATATAGGAAGTACCAGCGGCGTATCCACCATGCTTGTAGCATACTACACACATATCGTTACTTAAGTCACTTAAACAAACCACCAAAGCATATAGTTCATGTTCAAACCAATCATCAAATGTTCTTGTCTAAACCATTGTCAATGTTTAAAACCCAAAATGTAGTCATGTAGTTAAGTGTAAACAAAAGTTATGTATGGTAAGTAACAAAATGAGAATACTTAACCATAAGTAAAAAGGAACAAAACAAAGTATTTTGAATAAATCAAAAAGTTATGTTTTGCCAAGTAAAAGCTTGTTTTATTGATACAAACATTTATGTGGTAAGTTAACGCATTACATTCAAGCCTTGAGACAGCAGGATAACCTTAGAGTAAAGGTTATCAAAGTAAAATGTTCACGGATTCAGTCATTCCTTTCACCCAAACAAACTTAGGGTGTCAGGAACGGGATTTGTCAAGTCCTATGGTACCATTACTTACTACCGAGCGGCGTAGCTAATGTTAATGAATGTAGTAAAGAACCGTTTATGCAAACCAAATGTCATACCAAATGTAAACAAGTTATGTGAAAATAATGTATTAAGTATGCTAAGTAAACATACAAAGCAGAAAAGTCATGTAAATCAATGTGCTAATATGCCATGTAAACATATATAGCAAAATAATGTAATGTAAATCAATGTGCTAGTATGTTAAGTAAACATACATAGCAAAACATAATGAAATCATGTACTAATAGTGTACTAATGAACATAGCAAGTATAAGTTGTGAAAACATGGGAAGCATGAAAGTAACAAGTAGGCACATGTGTTTCACCCCAAAATGTTTGGAAAACAGTAAAAGAGGGGACTATGTACTCACTTGAGAGTGCTTAGAAGTCGTAGGATAACCATCAAGCAATGCTAGAAGATCACGGAATCAAACGGCACCTATATAGGTAACTACATTAATTAACGGACCTATCGGAGGATCGGGTAGTACGAGGGTTCGTAAACCAAATAAGTATGGGAACTTATGTAATATGGTTTAACAAAGCCTACATACTAAAACGAAACTTATCCTAAGTGCTTTTGACCCGTTACGACCCGTTTAGGTAGATTATGCTACTTTAACGTGTCGCTCGTGTAAAACGCGTTCGGAATGCTTAACTAGTCCTATGACAAGCAAGTTATGCCTTATCATTCTTAATATTGTTGCGGAATCAGTTTAGATGTCAAAAATTATGTTACGTAGGCTTGAAATGAATTTCGGCGCAAAAAGGGTATTTTGGTAATTTACCTAAGGCATAGAAACTACTTATCATACAACTACTTAAACGTTGTGACCATAAGGTATAACCTCGGAAGGTTATTCCCTATACAAATATGGTCACCTAAAGTGTTTGGTCGGATCCTAATGATCGACCAAATGGGTCGGGTTCGAAAGTATAAGCGATTGATTAGATCGCTTACCTTTACGACCCTAAACAAGCACAAATCTAAAAGCGACGAGCTAAACATGCTAGAACATGTTTAGTAATGTTAGAAAACAGGTTTGGTATTAAAACAAACGGTTTTAATACCCTAGAGTAGTTTGGTTACAAAATACGCGAGAAAACGCATTTTGGCCAAAACTACGACTCGTCACTGAGCCTAGATAACGTGGTAATCAGTAGGTATAGTCGCTAGGGACTATAACCATCGTGATTACGCTCACGTTATGAAGTTCAAACGAACTTCCGTTGACCATAAATTGGTCAAAGCAGAAAGTCAAACGCAGTTTAACTTTAACGCTAAAACGAATGAAAAACGCGAAAGAATACTTACAGAAGGTCCCCGCAAGATTGATTTTCCAAGTATTGTCAGGTATGAGGTGATGTAACACCCCAACTTAGAGAAATCTCATAAATCAAGTGAGGAAAGAATGAAGTGGGTTGGGTTTATATAGGCATGGCACAACCGTTAGGATCGTTCATCGCGAAACGTGCTTCGATCTCGGCCGTCCAAGTGGGCACATGGTATTTGGATACCATGGGCTCTTAAAAACCATCAAATTTGGCCCCTAGAATGCTTAAAAACCAGATTCAAGGGTGTGAAACAACTGGTAACAGCTGGATTAGATTTTTTGCTGATCTGGGACCCTCACGCGGCCCGCTTAAGGAATACATAAACTCTCACGCGGGTCGCCTGGGCATAGTTTTCCAGAATTTGCAGTTTAGTCCCTGAACTTGGGAAACATGCATTTCGGCCCATTTTTGGCACGTTTAAGCCCCGTTAACCTCATTTCAAGGCTCTAAAATGATGTTAAAGTATAGGGAACCCAAAAAATGCTCAAAAATATCTCGGATGTCGGTTCGTTTGGTCGTACGATCGCGATGTTCGCTTAATTACGACGGAATGCGCATAAGCGTGAAAGACGATCCAAATTGCGCGACGAATGGATTATTATCATGCCAAACATTAAAACATAATATTTTAATGCTTACATAAATTTTTGGATGTCCGGATGTATTCAGAACGTAAGTTATGCGCGAAAATGCAAACTTATGCACTTTTTGACGCTTTTAGTCCCTGAATGACCCAAAAGTTTATTTTAGCACACCGAACCCCTCAAAGCCTATTTCTAAGCTATGTAAAGGATATTTAAGGTTTGTTTAACTTATGATCATGTTCCGGAATGTTCGTTACAGTTCAAATCGACATACTTTCGCAGTTTGTCAATTTTAGTCCCTGTAAGCGAATTAACTTGATTTTGCCATACCAAAGCCTTTAAAACTTATTTCTAAGTTATGTAAAGGTTATTTATGGTATGTTAAGCATAAATTGATGTTCCGGAGTATTTGTTGCATATAACTGATTACGTTTTCGTACCAGTTTGCGTATAATTCTCCAGAAAGCGATATAGAGTTTGAAATCGAATAAAAGTCAAAACATGAAAAACATCAAACATAAACAAACAAACATAGGGATCAAATAACTTTATTTCATTGATAACTGAACTGTTTACAATGATTACAAGCACAGATGTCACACAGCTCCTAAAAAGAAAAAGGAAGCCAATCACTGCTGATGAAGGTAATCATGATCCTAATGCTGCTAAATATCCACTTGAACTTGAAGCCATCAAAAATGAGATGAGGCAGTTTTATACAGAAGCAGATTCCTCAAAAAGAAAATTCTCCTCTCTCATTGGCTACATGTCCCCAGAAGATATAAATGACTATCTCAGAATCAAGGCAAGGCAGGCTAAAGTAAAAGCTAAGGTTGATAGTGAAAATGAAAGCTTAAGTGAAGAAGCCACTGGTCAAAGACTGGAGTTCTACCTTGCAAAGGTTAAGCAGATGGAAGAATATGCACAAAAGCTAGACACAGAAAAGGCTGATCAAAAGAAGAGATTGAGAGAACAACTTCTAGCCTTCATCATGAAAGACAAGTTCTACCCTGCTGAAGAATCTCAGTTTAGAGAATGGCCTTTAGTAGCTTTGAAGCATGAGGCTGAAAGAATCCAAAGAATCAAAAATGATCCTTCAAAGAAGAAAACTGCTCCAAACTGGAGTAAGTACAAAAGACTCATTGTTGATCTCATTGCTGAATATAAAGGAAAGAAGAAGGAGTTAGTGGATGCTAAAGTAGACACTGCTGAAGCCATATCAAAATGGTCTAGGCAGCAAACTGATGATGTCACACCCCAACCGATGGCGGAAACATCGGGATGAGACGAAGTGTGTAGATTGCTCAAAACGTCATAACACTATGTGACAATAATTAATTTAAATTTAAATTTCATTTCAAAACTAAATGTCATACATAATTCAAAAGGAAATAACAACTTTGTTTCATAACATAACATAACCAACAAGGTGATAGATTAATCTAGGTGTGTATCTAGTCCACCCTAAACTTGTTTCATGAATCATCCATACTTCAAAAATCAACCTGCAACATGTATTAAAATAGAGTTTCAATGCAAAAGCAAAGAGCGAGTATACAAGTTTGTTTACATAGCATAATAGAATAAAAACTCATATCCAACATGAACATAATAAAATAGTTTAAACGTGCTAGTTTACGTAGTCCATGTGATAGCCCAAGTTTCCCAATGCGTTTAAAGTACCTAACCCAAAGTTTAACGGGAGGTTGATATGTCTCCTCCTAACAATACCCCAAAGACTATCGGGGAGGTGCATTACTCCTATAGCGCTACTATTGTTAAGGCGGAACTACACACAAGAATTAAACGTTCACATTGCACAAAAAGTCTCAAGATTCACAAGTTTCATGTTTCATGTTTAAATGGATAGAGTAAGTTTCAAATAAGTTTCAAGTGTCGTGTGCGTTTAATATAGAATACATGTTGCACCCAAAGTGTTAAAAGTAGAAATGGGTTCGAGTATACTCACGGTTTACAAATGGTGACTTGAAGTTCCGAGAGCAAGTTTGTAGATGAGTTAGTTTGGAGCACCTTGTCCTTCTACACAAGGAAACGTAGGTGTGTGAGTTTGGCGTATACGGAAGATTATAGATTCGGAGTTTAAAATATAAAGAAAGTAACATAGGTGAAAATAATCATCTTGTACACATAACTCTTGTTCTTGACACTATTGAAACTCAAAAGAGTTGGTATGATTTCATGGATTCTAAGATCCATTAGAGTCGTAACAAGGGCATGGTCATAGATGATGTAACGTCCACTTAACAAATAACTATTAAGTCATCGTCAAGTCTTAGTTACTTAGATGTATACGTATAGAATAACTTAGATATTATATAGTTTTACAAGTCTTAAGATTCAAGCATGAGGTAGGAGATTAATGTCTCCATTTAGGTACCTCTTTGTGTCATAGAATACATACATGAGGTAGGAAGAACAAGCTTCCATTTAGGCACCTCTATTGTTCACCACTACGCTTGTTGTTATAAACGACAAGGAGGGTCGTGAACATACAAGTATCAAGGT
This sequence comes from Helianthus annuus, assembly GCF_002127325.2. NCBI lineage: Eukaryota > Viridiplantae > Streptophyta > Magnoliopsida > Asterales > Asteraceae > Helianthus > Helianthus annuus. The sequence continues at coordinate 110,478,543 of NC_035447.2, forward strand.
ATGAACAACAACTAATCTATAGTAAAACATCAAGTAATGAGTGGATTCTTATGAAGGATAGCCCAAGCTAATCCAACCATCACACATTCATCAAGCTTCACACTTGAACACTACTTGTGGGTAAAACCCTAATTAAAACAGAAAGTTTATGAGGTTTTAACCTCTGATTTAGATGTCTCAACCATGTTTTTAAGCTTAACCAACCATGAGAGGGGTTGTAAGCATTAGGACATTGGTTTGAGATGTGTTTCACACAAGTTAGATGAAGTTTGCATAGGTTTGAAACAAAACAGAAAGTTTTAGTCCATTTTAGGGCAAATCCAAGCCTGATTCTTCCAAGGAAAAACCAAGGATTCAAACCCAAGGAAATAACAAGGCAATAGGAAGAAGAACCAAGTGATTTGGTTGAGAAATGAGCAAGTTACACTCACTTTTGTAAGTCTTCACGAATCTGTCCAAAACTCAGATTCTCAGCTGATTAGAGAGTAGTTTAGTGAAGATTAGAGAGTTGTGAAAGTGTCAAATGGGTTGGAGAAGGTGGGTATTTATAATGGAGGAGTTAGAAGGTGATTGGAGGTGATTAGAGGTGGATTAAAGGTGATTGGGTGGTTTAGGTTAATGGGATTTCGTGCACAATCAGCTCAAGAAAACACATTCTGCCGAAACAAGGGCGTCGCGTGACGCCTAGCACCCTCGCGTCGCACGGCGGGTGTGGTTGTCCGACTTTTGTTTTTGTTACACTTTAGCCCCTGAAGTTTGTAATTGATCCCTTTAGGTGCATATTTGATAGTTTAGGGACTTGTTTTGATGTAAAAGCATAGTTTAAGGTGTAGTTAAGCATGATGATCATAACCGAAGTAAGTTTAAGCGTATAAATGTCATAACCAAGTATCGTTCTCGTTCAAAACACGTTCAATGCGTAAGTTTAGTTTAATTACAAGTTTCGCACATAGTTTCCAAGAATCACGATTAAACATAGACTGATTCACCAAATTGAACATACGAGTATACATAGAATGCGTTTAACATAGATGTAACAAAATATAAGCTTCATTAATGATCCAAGTCTCGATTTGATAAAGATTACAAGGAAAGAAACGATTACAAGAATACAAAGTTTCCAAAAATAGAATTACGAATCAAACTTTCTATAAATGGAAAGTACAAAATAGCCGGGCGTTACAGTCTCCCCTCCTTTAGGAAATTTCGTCCCGAAATTTAGGAAGACGTAGGGAAGAGATGAGGATACTTTGACTTCATATCCTTTTTGAGTTCCCATGTAAATTCAGCGCCACGTTTTCCTTCCCATCTAACTTTGACGATAGGAATCTTGCTGCGCCTTAATAGCTTGACTTCTTGCTCAACGATTTCCACTGGTTTTTCCACAAAATGCATAGTATCGTTGATTTGAAGATCTTCGAGAGGAACTTGAAGTCCTTCATTAGCGAGACATCTCTTTAGGTTCGAGACGTGGAACGTTGGATGAACGTTGCTGAGCTCTTGGGGTAAGTCGAGTCGATAAGCCACCTTACCAATCCTTTCGAGTATCTTGAAAGGACCGACATAACGAGGGGCAAGTTTTCCCTTTTTACCAAAACGGACCACTCCTTTCCAAGGAGATACTTTGAGTAGGACACGGTCCCCAACGTTGAACTCCATTGGTTTTCGTCCCTTGTTAGCATAGCTCTTTTGACGATTTCGAGCCTTGAGCAGGTTGTCACGGATTTGGAGAATCTTATCCGTTGCCTCTTGTATGATCTCAGGGCCAGAAAAATGCTTATCACCAATCTCGTGCCAGCTTAAAGGAGATCGGCATTTGCGACCATACAATGCCTCGAAAGGAGCCATTTGAATACTAGAGTGGTAGCTATTGTTGTACGAGAACTCGATCAAAGGTAAATGCACATCCCAACTACCACCAAAGTCGATGACACAAGAACGGAGCATGTCCTCTAGGGTTTGGATAGTACGTTCAGTCTGTCCATCCGTTTGAGGATGGAAGGCCGTACTGAGATTTAAATGAGTACCCATAGCGGACTGAAAAGTTTTCCAGAGACGCGAAGTGAATCGACCATCACGATCAGAAATGATGTCGAGAGGAACACCATGATGGCGTATGACTTCATTGGTATAGATACGAGCAAGTCGTTCAACCTTGAAATCCTCACGAATGGGAATGAATTGTGCGGACTTGGTCAAACGATCAATGACCACCCAAATACTATCGTAACCAGCAGGTGTACGAGGAAGTTTAGTTATGAAGTCCATCGCAATGCTATCCCATTTCCAAACAGGGATCTCAGGTTGTTCGAGTAGGCCAGAAGGTCGTTGATGCTCGGCTTTGACTTTCGAACAGGTAAGACACTTGGAAACGTACACAGCAATGTCTCTCTTCATACCAGGCCACCAATAGGATGTACGTAGATTATGGTACATCTTGTCGGCGCCAGGATGAATTGAGTACCTAGATTTGTGTGCTTCGTTCATGATAAGGTCACGAAGATTGTCGCGATCTGGGATCCAGACGCGATCACAACAATAGAGAAGACCATCAGGTTTCGAAACGAGTTGACTTTCAGAAGCTCCACGTATTTCTACAGCCATGGAACCTTCATTGATAGACGAGTATTGCGCTTCACGAATACGATTGTGAAGATCGCTCGAGATATGAAAACAACGAATGACATCTACGTGAGCTTTACGACTAAGTGCATCGGCCATGACATTCGCCTTACCAGGATGGTAGTGAATCTCGCAATCATAGTCATTAAGTAATTCCACCCAACGTCGCTGTCGCATATTGAGTTCTTTTTGGTCAAAGATGTGTTGTAGGCTCTTATGGTCAGTGAAAACCACACACTTAGTACCATATAGGTAGTGTCGCCAAATCTTTAACGCAAAAACAACTGCGCCAAGCTCGAGGTCGTGGGTAGTATAATTTTTCTCATGTATTTTGAGTTGGCGAGAGGCGTAAGCGATGACTTTGTCTCGTTGCATGAGCACACAACCAAGACCACGATTTGATGCATCACAATACACCACGAAATCATCAGTCCCATCAGGGAGAGCGAGAATAGGAGCGTTGCAAAGCAAGTCCTTGAGAGTTTGAAAAGATTCCTCTTGCTCAGGACCCCAAGCAAAAGGTTTCTCCTTTTGAGTCAACGAAGTGAGAGGAACGGCGATCTTTGAAAAATTCGAGATGAATCGACGGTAATAACCCGCCAATCCTAAGAAAGAACGGATTTCAGAAGGAGATTTAGGCGCGGTCCAATTCTTCACAGCTTCGATTTTTGAAGGGTCGACATGAATTCCTTTTTCACTAACAACGTGCCCAAGGAATTGAACTTCTTTGATCCAAAACTCGCATTTAGAGAACTTAGCGTATAAACGTTCACTACGCAAGAGTTCGAGTATAAGACGAAGATGACGCTCATGATCGGCTCGAGATTTAGAATAAATGAGGATATCGTCAATAAAGACGATTACGAAGCGATCCAAGTAAGGTTTACAAACACGATTCATGAGGTCCATGAACACAGCGGGTGCGTTGGTTAAGCCAAAAGGTATAACCACGAACTCGTAATGTCCATAGCGAGTACGAAAAGCAGTTTTGGGAACGTCCTCTTCGAGGACTCGAAGTTGATGATAACCAGAACGAAGATCGATTTTGGAGAAACAGGTAGCGCCTTGAAGTTGATCAAAGAGGTCGTCGATACGCGGAAGGGGGTAACGATTCTTGACGGTGAGTTTGTTGAGCTCACGATAATCGATACACATGCGAAAGGAACCATCTTTCTTTTTAACGAAGAGCACGGGAGCACCCCAAGGAGAGGTACTTGGACGAATGAAACCCTTCTCGAGGAGTTCTTGGAGTTGCGAGGATAATTCTTGCATCTCAGAAGGTGCAAGACGATAAGGAGCCTTGGCAACAGGAGTTGCACCAGGTACGAGGTCAATACGAAAATCAACGGATCGAGGAGGAGGAGGACCGGGCAATTCTTCAGGAAAGACGTCAGGGAAATCACGCACCACTGAAACATCACTTAGGCTCTTTCCCTTGCCTTTTTCTTCCACAACGTGGGCTAAAAAGGCAAAGTACTGTTTGCGTAAGTACTTGTTTGCTTGTGTGCAGGACATCAACTTTAGTCCCCTTGAAGGTCGGTCTCCATAAACGTGTAAAACATCACTAGAGGGAAGAGGTAAGCGAACGAATTTCTCGTGACAAGCGATTTCGGCATGATTCTTTTGAAGCCAATCCATGCCTATGATGACGTCGAAACTACCCAGTTGCATGGGTATGAGATCGATAGAGAAAACGTGCTCGTTAAGAATAAGACGACAATCGAGGAGAATGGAATCGACTAGGATAGACTTGCCATTGGCGACTTCAACGGAAAACGACTTAGGTAGCTTAGAGCGTGCACATTTTAACAATGATTCGAATTCTAAGGACACAAAGCTTTTGTCCGCCTTTGATACTGGTGCGGAACGAGATGGGCTTGCGTGTTTCAACCTTAGAGTCGACGGAAGAGTGAGGAGTTTCAGATGCACAAATCTCGGAAATGACCTTTGGGACGACGCGAGCGAATTGATCGGCCATGAAAGCCATCATCTTCTTGGTTGAGCGAGACTTTGACTTCTTAGACGCGTTGGAGAGACGAGAAGACATCTAAGATTTAAAGAACGAAATGAGTGAGACTTGGTCATAATGTTTGTTTATGAAAACGAAATTGATCACATAGCATAAAGAGTCACATAGCATAAAGGTTCAAGTTGATTTTCATAGCATAAAAGTTTAAACGTTTCATATAGCATAGTCATGAATTCCACATAGCATAACATGAATAAACGAAAGCATTGTAAATTTAGTTTGTTCACGAGGGATTATTATTGTTTGTGATTGCGATAACGTGTGAAATGTTTAAAACGACATTTTGAAATGAACGAACGTCCAAGTATAAAAATCATGTATAAATTGAGATACATAAAAGAGTGGCTCAATAAAACATTGGAGTGTTTCGGGTAGAGAAACGTCGACTATTCCAAAGTGGGTCGAAAGTTCTTTCGAATTAGAGATATTGTGCTTTGGCCTATAAGTAAGATACTCTCGTCGAGAAGCGATTAACGGTATCTTACCCTTCCGGTTACTACACATCTCTAAATGATTGAAACATTCGGGACTTTGGCGAGAATAAAAATCAAGGAATGGGACTTAATCGACAAGATGCGGGTTTCACCCCTAACTTGACGATTTCGTACCCTAAATGTGGTTGGTACTCGTCGATCAAAATAAAATTTTGACACTTTGACGAGGGTCCACTAGAGTTGAAATGGAAATTACCATTAAGTTGTGGATGTCACTCCTAGCTTAATGGTGAAATTTCGTGCGCAAATAGATTAAAGGTAGAATGAGAGTCGTTTACCAAATTGTGGGTTTCACGCCTATTTTGGTAATTTCTTCTCGTTGGTGTTACAAGAGTATAAAAATAGCATAAGTGTATTCGTGTTAGCCTTAGGGAAGGCACATAAATTTAATCAAAAGTATAGCTAGGAAGCATGCATGGTAGAGTACAAAAGTTTTAAACAACAAATAAGAGGCAAAATTCCTAGAACTATAGATTAGGGCAAAAGCATGGCAATTTTTCCTAATTCCCTATAGTTATGGCTCTGATACCAATCTGTCACACCCCAACCGATGGCGGAAACATCGGGATGAGACGAAGTGTGTAGATTGCTCAAAACGTCATAACACTATGTGACAATAATTAATTTAAATTTAAATTTCATTTCAAAACTAAATGTCATACATAATTCAAAAGGAAATAACAACTTTGTTTCATAACATAACATAACCAACAAGGTGATAGATTAATCTAGGTGTGTATCTAGTCCACCCTAAACTTGTTTCATGAATCATCCATACTTCAAAAATCAACCTGCAACATGTATTAAAATAGAGTTTCAATGCAAAAGCAAAGAGCGAGTATACAAGTTTGTTTACATAGCATAATAGAATAAAAACTCATATCCAACATGAACATAATAAAATAGTTTAAACGTGCTAGTTTACGTAGTCCATGTGATAGCCCAAGTTTCCCAATGCGTTTAAAGTACCTAACCCAAAGTTTAACGGGAGGTTGATATGTCTCCTCCTAACAATACCCCAAAGACTAACGGGGAGGTGCATTACTCCTATAGCGCTACTATTGTTAAGGCGGAACTACACACAAGAATTAAACGTTCACATTGCACAAAAAGTCTCAAGATTCACAAGTTTCATGTTTCATGTTTAAATGGATAGAGTAAGTTTCAAATAAGTTTCAAGTGTCGTGTGCGTTTAATATAGAATACATGTTGCACCCAAAGTGTTAAAAGTAGAAATGGGTTCGAGTATACTCACGGTTTACAAGTGGTGACTTGAAGTTCCGAGAGCAAGTTTGTAGATGAGTTAGTTTGGAGCACCTTGTCCTTCTACACAAGGAAACGTAGGTGTGTGAGTTTGGCGTATACGGAAGATTATAGATTCGGAGTTTAAAATATAAAGAAAGTAACATAGGTGAAAATAATCATCTTGTACACATAACTCTTGTTCTTGACACTATTGAAACTCAAAAGAGTTGGTATGATTTCATGGATTCTAAGATCCATTAGAGTCGTAACAAGGGCATGGTCATAGATGATGTAACGTCCACTTAACAAATAACTATTAAGTCATCGTCAAGTCTTAGTTACTTAGATGTATACGTATAGAATAACTTAGATATTATATAGTTTTACAAGTCTTAAGATTCAAGCATGAGGTAGGAGATTAATGTCTCCATTTAGGTACCTCTTTGTGTCATAGAATACATACATGAGGTAGGAAGAACAAGCTTCCATTTAGGCACCTCTATTGTTCACCACTACGCTTGTTGTTATAAACGACAAGGAGGGTCATGAACATACAAGTATCAAGGTATGAACAACAACTAATCTATAGTAAAACATCAAGTAATGAGTGGATTCTTATGAAGGATAGCCCAAGCTAATCCAACCATCACACATACATCAAGCTTCACACTTGAACACTACTTGTGGGTAAAACCCTAATTAAAACAGAAAGTTTATGAGGTTTTAACCTCTGATTTAGATGTCTCAACCATGTTTTTAAGCTTAACCAACCATGAGAGGGGTTGTAAGCATTAGGACATTGGTTTGAGATGTGTTTCACACAAGTTAGATGAAGTTTGCATAGGTTTGAAACAAAACAGAAAGTTTTAGTCCATTTTAGGGCAAATCCAAGCCTGATTCTTCCAAGGAAAAACCAAGGATTCAAACCCAAGGAAATAACAAGGCAATAGGAAGAAGAACCAAGTGATTTGGTTGAGAAATGAGCAAGTTACACTCACTTTTGTAAGTCTTCACGAATCTGTCCAAAACTCAGATTCTCAGCTGATTAGAGAGTAGTTTAGTGAAGATTAGAGAGTTGTGAAAGTGTCAAATGGGTTGGAGAAGGTGGGTATTTATAATGGAGGAGTTAGAAGGTGATTGGAGGTGATTAGAGGTGGATTAAAGGTGATTGGGTGGTTTAGGTTAATGGGATTTCGTGCACAATCAGCTCAAGAAAACACATTCTGCCGAAACAAGGGCGTCGCGTGACGCCTAGCACCCTCGCGTCGCGCGGCGGGTGTGGTTGTCCGACTTTTGTTTTTGTTACACTTTAGCCCCTGAAGTTTGTAATTGATCCCTTTAGGTGCATATTTGATAGTTTAGGGACTTGTTTTGATGTAAAAGCATAGTTTAAGGTGTAGTTAAGCATGATGATCATAACCGAAGTAAGTTTAAGCGTATAAATGTCATAACCAAGTATCGTTCTCGTTCAAAACACGTTCAATGTGTAAGTTTAGTTTAATTACAAGTTTCGCACATAGTTTCCAAGAATCACGATTAAACATAGACTGATTCACCAAATTGAACATACGAGTATACATAGAATGCGTTTAACATAGATGTAACAAAATATAAGCTTCATTAATGATCCAAGTCTCGATTTGATAAAGATTACAAGGAAAGAAACGATTACAAGAATACAAAGTTTCCAAAAATAGAATTACGAATCAAACTTTCTATAAATGGAAAGTACAAAATAGTCGGGCGTTACAGATGAAGCCTATGAGAGGCTGAAGAAAAGGAAGAAGAAAGAACAAATGATGAAGATGGAACAACAAATTGAAAGCCTCAAAACAATGCTAAAATCAGCATACGAACCTATTCTTGTGTCAAACCAAGAAGAAGGTAAACAGATGTCTGAGGCAGAGGTTAAAGAAAAAGAAGCAGAGTACTTCAAAGACATCATCATGAAAATGGGTCTGAAAGAAGGCAACTCAACAAAGCTTCAGAGCCTGTTTGAAAAGGCATTAAACAAATCTGCATCACCAAACACTGCAACAAATACTTCAGAGATTGACAGGCAAGAACTCATTGAACAAGAAACTGTAGATGACATAGCTGCAGCAAACAATGTCATTGAAGAAGCCCTCATAAGAATGTCTGATAGTTTGCATGTGTTTTCAAGGCCATCATCTCTCAACTCATCAGGGAATAAATCTCTCCTAAGAAACCCATTAGGCTTTAAAATACTAAAGTGGATGTCTGATCAAAAGACCCACGTATTGACTTTGGTCAGAGCCAATGGTGAGGTGAAGCATATATCAAGGAAAGAAGCACTAGGCCTTAGTGTTCAAGATTTGCAGGATCTCCTTGAGCTTTCACTGTGCAGGGATGTAGATGACCAGAGTGCCATAGAATTTGAAGCTGAATTTAAGGAACAAGCTAAGGCACTCTTGATGAGTAATAAAGGTCCTGAATAAGGAAGGGTTTTGGCATTATCTGTTCCAGGGGGGATTGTTGGGATTGAACCCTAACAGAGGAACAGATAATGTAAAGCCAAAACCGGATCCCATCAGTGGACACTTAATAAGCAGCAGTTTGCTCTAATCTTTCCCCTTGACAGTGGTTATCCAACAACCGATGAATCTTAAGTGCTGCTCAAATACAACAACTGATAAACCAAACTCTGATGATTATGTGTTAATTTGGATTTAAGTATTCTGTTGACTTTTTAAAGTAAGCTTTGACTCGACAATTATCATGGTTAGAGTGGGAACCTGGAAATACCCTTTTAATGGTTTGTTACCCACATAATTACCTATTTATAGGTATTTTTAATTCGAGATATTACTGAGTAATTATTGACTAATCTCGAAGTCAAACCTTAATTACGATGGTTTGACTTTTAGCTAATTAACTAAGCTAAACTGAATTAAGGGAGGTTAAGGACACTTACAAGAGTCCTAATTACTGCTAGAGATCACTAAGAAGGTTGCTTGCTGTCCAGAGAGCTCTAGAGAAGTCTTGAACAAAAGTTCCAAGTGAGCAAGTCTAATGTTCACAACTCAAGCTCCTTATATAGTGAACCTCACGGCTCAAGATCATGCCAAGTGACTCTACAATTGTTGTGAGATGATCCCAGGTGCCCCTATGTGGCTAAATACTGCCTAGCAAGTCCCTGGTTTCGAAAACCATGCTCATAAGTCGGTGCAACAGGCTGAACAGGCAGCTGTCCATTTTCTGCTGCCAGCGACAGGCTTACGGACCGAAAGCCTAAGCTCTTGTGGTCCGTATGCAACTCTTGCGGACCGTATGCTTGAACTGTTGCGGTCCGTAACCGACCTTTGCTGAAATCGCCCAGGTATGCATCTTACGGACCGTAAGCTTAAAGCCATACGGTCCGTAACCGATGACTAGAAGCCAAAAATCTTGCAAACTTCCAAATCTTGACCATGCAACTTTGAAACTCCGAATGCCATGCCATCCTTTCCAGTTGTGGGTCCTTTTTGCTCAGCCATTGCATGCTTGCATGCCCCTTACATGTTTTTGGATCTTGTGGGAAGTTGGAATTTGACGGAAATAACAAGAATTTATCATGGACTTGATTAATTCAAGTTTTTTATTCTTTTAACTCAAGAATCTAAGTTCTTATTTGTAGTAACATTTTAAAGAAACCCATTTTCCAAATGAGGATGGAATTTATTTATTTAAGAACAACCGGTTAACATATTAGATGTTTATCAAGCGATTTAAGGATCTTGGGATTTATAATTTGGGTCCCTCAGAGGTGTTTTAATAACATGTTGCCCTTGGGGTCGTTCAGAGGTATTTTAATAACATGACGCCCTTTTTAATCCTACCATACATCTTTATTTGATCCGGGTTCCTGACACGTTTTTCCCCACATGACACGTGTCTTTATTTTATTGGACAGGAATTTTCGAGGTGTTACACTTATCTGCATAAGCTTTTTGTCGATCCTGGGCTGCTTTCAGTCGAGCTCTAATCAATTCAATCTTTTCATTTGTTACTGTTATTAGATCACTTGGCGCAAGCTCCCTCTGCCCCACTTCTCCCCAACACACGGGAGTTCTACATTTCCTCCCGTATAGCAATTCGTAAGGTGCCATTTGAATACCACTATGGTAACTATTATTATAAGAGAATTCCACTAGTAGTAAATGGTCATCCCAACTTCCCCCAAAGTCTAAGGCACACGCTCTCAACATATCGATAAGTGTTTGAATGGTTCTTTCCGATTGGCCGTCAGTCTGAGGGTGGTAAGCGGTGCTTATGTGTAACTTCGTGCCCACACTCTCATGAAACTTTTGCCAGTAGCGAGAAGTAAATCTAGTATCCCGGTCCGAGACGATTGACACGGGCACCCCGTGTCGAGATATGATCTCGTTCATATAAATTTCTGCCATCCTCTCGGAAGAGTAAGCTTCTTTGATGGGTAGAAAGTGAGCGTTTTTCGTAAGTCGGTCCACGATTACCCATATTGTATCATGCCCCTTTTTCGTTCTAGGAAGCTTGGTTACCAAATCCATCGTTAGTTCTCCCATTTCCATACCGGGATTTCCAAAGGTTGCAATTCCCCGTATGGCTTTTGATGTTCTGCTTTGACTTGGGAACATGTTAAGCATTTCGCGACATACTTAACAATATCGCGTTTCATGCCCGGCCACCAATAATTGGCCTTCAAGTCCCGATACATCTTTGTAGCCCCGGGGTGGACCGAATATCGTGACTTATGCGCTTCATCAAGTAACGCAGTCTTAACTTCACAGAAACGAGGTATCAAAATTCGGTCGAATCTCGTCTTGAGTCCGGTCGAATTTTCTTCTAGCTTATCGACCACACCTTTCAATCTTTCTTTCTTTAAATCTTTCGCTCCAAGCGACTTTATTTGGGAATCTCGTATCACATCAAGCAAACATGGTGTAACTATCATCTTCATGGATCTCACTCGAATCGAAGGTGGAGACTCCTTTCGGCTTAATGCGTCCGCCACCACGTTCGCTTTTCCCCGGTGGTAAAGGATATCGCAATCATAGTCTTTAATCAGTTCTAACCATCTTCGTTGCCTCATATTCAAGTCTTTTTGTTCAAAGAAATATTTGAGGCTTTTATGATCCGAGTAAATTGTACATCTCGTACCATATAAGTAGTGTCTCCAGATCTTTAAGGCGAACACTACCGCTGCCAACTCCAGATCGTGCGTTGGGTAGTTTATCTCATGGGGCTTTAATTGTCGCGAAGCATACGCGATAACCCTTCCTCTTTGCATTAAAACACAACCTAAACCCTGCTGTGAAGCGTCTGAATACACGACCAGATCTTCAGTCCCATCTGGCAAGGTCAAGACCGGAGGACTCGACAGTTTCTCCTTTAATATTCGAAAGGCCTCCTCATGTTCTTTACCCCATACAAACTTTTCTTTCTTTCTCGTTAGTTTGGTTAAAGGTAAGGCTATCTTCGAGAAATCCTGAATAAACCTTCTGTAGTACCCCGCGAGGCCTAGAAAACTTCTTATTTCAGTTGGATTTTTCGGGGAAACCCATTTCATCACGGCATCAATCTTCAACGGATCTACCAAAACACCTTCCGAATTGATTACGTGGCCGAGAAACTGCACCTCTCTGAGCCAGAAGGCACACTTTGCGAATTTCGCATAGAGTTTTTCTTTACGGAGTGTTTCAAGTACTTCTCGTAAATGCCTCGCATGTTCAACCTTACTTTGCGAATAAACTAGGATATCGTCTATGAATACAATCACAAACTTATCTAACATAGATCGGCATACCCGGTTCATAAGATCCATAAACGCTGCTGGAGCGTTTGTTAACCCAAAGGACATAACTAAGAACTCGTAATGCCCGTATCGTGTTCTAAACGTGGTCTTTGCAATATCTTCCCTTCGCACTCTGACTTGATGATACCCCGAACGTAGGTCAATCTTAGAGAACCTGTAACACCTCGAAATTTTGTGTCCAATAATGTGTTAACACGTGTCATGAGTTACACGTGGCATTAAATATTAAATAAGGGACTAAAGTTGACAAACCTTGAAAGTATGTAAATTCGAGGGTTATAAATGTCAACGAAGGGTAAATATACTGTATAGTAACCCTAAACGATGCTCGCACCTTCAAACGAATAAATCATGGATCGTACGGAGCGAAACGCGGGAGAAAGTGAGAGATTACAAGCTACAGGGGTTAATTGTGTCAACATGTTTAACTTATACCTCTGAGTGACCCTTTGACAAACCCGAGGCTTTGTAACAGTAAAATATGCTCACTAGAATATACTATATAAATTTCGCGAAGTTCCGTTGTAAAACGAGAAAGTTATGATCAAATTCGTATGAGAGGGGTTAAAAGCGTCAACGATAAAAGATAAGGCTTTTCAGATAGTAATTAAACTAACCGGGACTTAACAATGCGGGTAAAAGTCACGAGGCCTTCATTGTAAATAATCGAGGGCCAAATCGCAAAGTTACCCCTTCGAAACCGAAAGGTCAGGTTAATCATGACAAAAGATTTGAAAATCTTGTAATTCAGGCCTCAGGCAGCCCGCGTGGGTGAAACCAGCAAGTTAATGCGGGCCGCGAGCCACCTGTTGATTCGTTTACTGACATGAAGATTCAGGCGGCCCGCGTCCATGTTGCCTGAATCCTAATGCGGGCCGCGTAAGGACCCCAGATGCAGAAACTTTGGACAGACTTGCTGTTTGAACTTGTGAACGATCATTGAGGCAATTAATGAAGCATGGGCGCCCTCTACATGACCCCTAGCACCCAGGGCCACCTGCTGATCATCCATGATCCATTGTAGGGTGAGTTGTAATGATCATAAGCCCAATTTTTCACTATAAAAGGACATACATTGTGCACAAATGAAACACACCTCAAATCTGCATTCTAATTCACTTCTGGAGCTCCAAAGCACTCTTCTATCATCCTTAGTCGTGCACCAAGCTTCTGTAAGTGTGTCTACACTTTTGTGGCTTAGTTTATGCATAGTTTAGCTTAAAAGTCAATCCGTCGTAATTGACGATTGACTTTGCGATAAATCACAAATGGTCCAGTGGCTTGTTGAATCAAAGATAGTTATATGTTGGTAATCATGTGGGCTTTAAACCTCTAAAAGGGCACCCTCTGATTCCCACTCTAACTAGTCCAAATGTCGAGTCAAACGTGCTTAGAAAAAGTCAACAGAAATGCTATTTTGCGATTTCTTGCATAATCGGTAATATAGATGATGTGTAACCTGTTTAAACACTTATAAAACATGATAATAAGTATATTAACTAGTCTAAGCTTGTTTGATCCGACCATTTATTGTTTTGACCCGGTTCGGAACCGAAAGTCGCAAAAGCTTTGACTTTTGCTTTGACTTCAGTTCTGACCCGTTAAAGTATGATATAGATATGCCTTAGGACTCTCTTAGGACCAGGTTACATGATGGTATAACCCTCTGTGACCGGTTCGTTGTTTGTCCGAGTCTTTTACACATTTCCGTTAAATGCTTAAAAGTTGACCGTAACGCCCTTTTTGATTTAAAACGAGAATTTCGGACATGTGAAAGAATCATAACCTTAGTTACTGATTTCTAAGCATGTCCCTAAAATTTCACGTCAATCCGAGGTCCATAATAGGAGTTATGCTAAATAGCGCAAATTACGGAAACTTTAGTAAGTTAATAGCGCAATTAGCATAACGCCTATCTAAAACCGGATTTCGACACCAAACCTTTTACTCACTGATGTAAAATAATATTTTGGGATTTTTAAAGATTTTTAATTATTTTTAACCTGCTCATAACCTGCGGTTATGGCAACGGTTCGGTAAATACCGAATATACCCTTTTCGGCCATAACTTGAGTTCTACAAGGTCTTTTGACCCGATTCCAGTTGCTACTGATTTTAAATAATAAATAAAGTATTTTAGACTTTATAAACTGTTCGGGAAACTCGGATATCCTGTAGAACTCAGAAACCTCTTTTATAATCTTTAAAAAGACCGAAATACCCCTACGGGGCATAATATGAACTTAAACTCGTTACGGGCATTATGGAAGGTATCTTACTGATACCACAACCTCTTTAAAGCATATTGACTTAGGAAAACAGTGTAGGACTCTTACGGTTACCCGTTGCGTCTTTTGCGCGCACGGTTCGGCTTATGTAACTGGTTTACATAAATTAGCCGAAACGGGTCAAACCATATTGTTTTGACCCCAAAATCCAGAGTATGATTATTATACCCAAATAAAACAAGTCTTCAAACTTGTTGGGTCAAAATCGCATTCCATTCCTAGTTTTCGCCTTTCACGCGATTAAACCGTATCTATCCTTTGAAACTGACCGGTCTAAGCTACGGCTAGATTAAAGACCCGTTAGGATTCTAATAGGTTATTTTAAAACCTTCGTTCCAGAATAGGAGACCAGTAAAAGCTATCTACGATTTATTTCGATTAAGGATTTATACTTGCAAAGGTAAATACTTTTAACTTATTTTCCGTTATACGGGCTTGGGTTACGGTATTTAAAATACCACTTGGTCGGGCAATTGACCCCAACTCATTAGTAGTTGGGTATTATCAATGTGACCCGTTTAAAAACTTGTTTTGTTGGCTTTACGCCTTTAGGAGCTTAATGACCATGTCCCGGATATCCTTGGCATCATTTTACGGAATGGCCACTACCTCGACATCCGGGTGTAGGCGTACACCCGGCATTGTGTCTATATTGATTAGAGGTATAACCGTTGGTTTTCCCGCCACAGCTTTATGCTTTGTGGCGTGTCTATTAACCTTTAACCCGGCACGACCCGGGCGACCGAACGCATAGCAAACATGTAATTCTTTACAAGATTTAATTATAAATTATCCCAAGTTATAAAGAGTTTGTGCCTTGTGCATTTAAACCAATTTTACTAAACATTTTACAAAAGTGTCAGTTGAATGTATTTACCAGTGTAAACTGACGTATTTTCCCAAGAAGACTAAATGCAGGTACTATGCGTAATTGGCTGGGATTTCTCCTTAGCATCATTAGAAGTCTCGCAAGCTTAAGATGCCTGAAGTCTGTTGAACAATACTTTATTATTATTATTGATCCCCTGTGGATTATATTTCAACAATGGTGATACTTTGATATTACATTTAACGTTGAAATATATTTATTTTTATGCTTCTGCTGTGCATTCATATATTGTGTGGTTTGACTATATGGTTGCCAACTACGTCACGATAATCCCCCACCGGTGAGACACGTGGAAATCGGGGTGTGACAGAACCAACTCGCCCCTTGTAATTGATCGAAAAGATCATCAATTCTAGGTAAAGGGTAGCGGTTCTTCACGGTTAACTTATTTAATTCTCTATAATCGATGCACATGCGCATCGACCCATCTTTCGTCTTAACGAATAAAACAGGCGCTCCCCAAGGGGACACACTTGGGCGTATAAAGCCCTTATCTAGCAATTCTTGTAGTTGTGTCATCAACTCCCGGATCTCGGTGGGAGCCAGTCTATAGGGAGCCTTCGCAACCGGCTCCGCACCCGGATTCAAGTCAATGCGAAACTCTATTTCATGTTCGGTAGGGAGTCCCGGCAATTCCTCCGGAAATACATCCGGAAATTCATTCACGACCTCAACATCTTCAAGCTTCGGGAGGGTTTGTCGAGTGTCTACTACATAAGCTAGGTGTGCTTTACTCCCATTAAGCACATATTTAAAGGCTTGAACAAGGGTGCACAATTTGGTTTCCACGTTTCTCTCCCCTTGAATACTCAATTTCCTTCCACTTGGAGCTTGGACAAACATTATCTTATTTTCACAATTAATTTCTACACGGTGTCGTGCCAACCAATCCATTCCCACTATCATTTTAAATTCCCCCAAAACCATAGGTATGAGGTCAATATCGAATTCCTCATCTTCTATAGTGAATTTGCAATTTCTACAAATCTCGTGCAACATATAGATCTTACTATCGGCTATTTCTACTTCTAGAGGCATCGGCATTCGTTCAATCTTAAATGAAGGATGTTGTACGATTTCATTCGAAATAAACGACATAGTGGCTCCGGTATCAAACAAAACATAAACCGGTATGGAGTTTAATAGAAAAATACATGAAACCACATTCGGATGGGAATTGGCTTCTTCGGATGTGATTTGAAACATCCTCCCTTTAGCCTTAGAACCCTCTTGCTTCTTATCTTCCTTCTTCAACTCTTGCTGAAGTTTTGGGCATTCCTATTTGATGTGCCCCTTTTCAAAACAATTGAAGCAAGTCTTCGGATTATTTGGACATTGATAAGACGAATTTCCCTCCTTGCCACATTTGTAGCACCCCTTCTTTCCTAACAAACATTCTCCAGTATGAAGTTTCCACAGGTCTTGCAAGGCGTAATACCACCATTTGACTTATCTTTCCTTCCTTGCTCTTGATACTTCCCCCTTTTAGACGGACTCGAACTTGCACCTTTTTCGCTCGATCTCTTTTCACCCCGATCTTCTTGCCTCTTAATTTCAATTTCTCTATCCCGTGCCAGATTGATAAGCTCATCAAAGGTCTCACATTTCGAGGGAGTGATGAACTCCCTAAATTCCGCCTTTAATACCCTGTAAAAACGATTGATCTTCATTCTTTCAGTCTTCACAAAATCCCCACAGAACTTCATCTTATCCATGAAAGCATTTGATATTTCATTGATTGACTCGTTTTTCTGTCGGAGGCGCAAGAAATCCTCCTGAATCTTATCAATAGCCGACTATGGACAATGGTATCTCATAAAGGGTTCCTTAAATTCTTGCCAAGTCATCGTTTGGAGTCTATCCTCCCCTATTTCCTTGCTATGCGCATCCTACCAACCTTTCGCCTGGAGAGTGAGTTAACCAGTAGCAAACATTACCTGATCTTCCTTATCACACCGACTTCGTATAAATACCCCGCTTCTATGTTTGAAATCCATCTTTGACATGCGATCGGGTCAATTTTACCATCATACGTTGCGGGATTACATGCCATGAAGTCTTTATACGTGCACCGTCGTTCTTTGCTTTTACTTTTAGATCCCTCAATCAGTTCTTTCAACTCTTCAATTTTGCTAGTCATCATGGCATCCACGACTCCCAATGACTTTATACTTCTTGAGCTAATCGTGGAAGATTAGCTTGCATAACCCCTTCCGCCACCTCCGTGACCCTACTGTTAAAGGCTTCTTGACGAGTCGTGTCATCATCCTCATTAACGTTTCTTGCATCAGCCATCTACACAATGTCATGTTTCGTTTAATACAAATTATAAGCTTTCCGTATATCATAGTTCATTAGCCCGTATTTACTTCATTCATACTCTTACATTTTAATCTTTATCCACTTTTAAAATTTTCATCATTTGTTCACGTCACTCGACATATTACTTTCGGCTTTTATGATTTCATTCAATCGTAACCACTACCCGTGATTACGTCTACCTTATTAGGCCTTATATGGGCCTCATTCAATCATAAAATAGGCTTTCAAACAACTCGGGGACTCGAAATACGAAAAACGACATAAATTGAAAAATTCCGACGGACCGGACTTCCGCTAGCCGTCGGCGGCGGTCTAGCCTCCCGTCGGCGACGGGTTCAGGAATGTGGCGTCGGCCACTTTTACCCGTAGACAGGAAATCAAGGCGTCGGCAACATGGGGGGCGTCGGCGACGGCCTCTCCTCTGCTGAAACGGTGCTGAGCCTTATTTTGGCTGTTCCGACTATTCCCCGGGTCCATTTTCAGCTACACGGGTCCAGGGACTTCTCATTTTACCGCATTATCACTTTTTAGCATACTTAATCTTAAAACTTACACCGTAACATGCTATGCATACTCATATTGAACGAATATTTAGAATTTTACCTCATTGGCGATCTCGGAGCGAGCACACTTTTTCACGAGCCATCGGTTTGAGTTCAAGCACTATTACTCTTGCTCGAATCCCTCAAACCTAGGCTCTGGTACCAACTTGTAAGGACCGCTTTTTCGTCTTTATAAATTAACTTACAAGGGTAATTAAAAGACTTCAAAATAACAACATTAATACATACTTTTGACAAAAATTGGGCATGACCCGTCCGTAAATCGGATATACCCATGTTTTAAACATAAGTAAGACAAATAGCATTCTACAATTCGTTCGACAAGACACTACTAAAAACCTAGACATCAAGTGTTAAAATGTATATCTACTAACAAGTTGTACAAAAATAGAAATTTTGACCCAAAACATTAGTGCAACTAGCGGAAGCGCTTGGTATGACATATCATGAACATGTGCTCGCTCCAATTCTCCAAGTCGCCTAAATTGAGGATTTACCTACATTCAACAACAAAGCTTTAAAAAGTTAGTCATTATACTAGTTACGCTTACAATACCATCATTTTAGTTCCATTCGTTTATGTACTTTCATTCCTCTTACGCATTCGATTACCCAATTAAATGGGTATGGCATATACTCTCATAATGAGATTCAAGCATACACATATGACACGGTAACATCGGGTTAATTGCTTTCAACATAACTCTTCTTTCTATCCGTTTATCGGATTGAACCTCATACGTTTGTTTTGCATTCATGACCACATGTTCTAACGGATGGTACCTTATTCTTACTTGACTTGTTCAACTCGAACCGGTCGACTTGCATAGCTTATTATGATCTTCGTTAACATAACCAAATCCATAAGGGATTTGCTATTTACTTACTAATCGCCATAAACATTATAACAAGGGTTGTTTTTCATAATTATTAACAAAATTTAGTAAAGTTTTGTATGCAACGGATCATACCTCGATCTTGCGCGCCTTCCGTTTTCTTGGTGCTTGTACCTTCTTCCTTTACACCAACATTACAACATTCATTCATTCATTCATTTAGTCTATCAATTCACCTTTACTAGTAATTATCGATGTCGTAAGGTCGGTCAAAAATATAAGTGAAAATATCCTATTCACCTTTTACTAGTAAAGGGCAAGTAGGGTGTCGAATCCACGGGGAATCAGTGGAAAGTATGAAAGCTCGTTGTTTTTAATGATTATCTAATTCTAAACTAATTGCTTTTTGCTGATTAAGAGAGTTATTAGAAAAACAAATGTAATGAATGTGGTTGTAAACAATTATGAGAAAAATGACCAATCTCCGGGGTTTCAGGTTGTGTAGAAACACGGGTAACCTAATTACTACCAATTGGAAATCACATAGACATGATTTGCTAACTACTTGTTTTGATAAATAATTAACAGATAATATATTTGGTTGCAATTAGGGGTGAGCATACAACCGAATTAACCGAACCGTAACCGAAATAACCGAAATAACCGAACCAGATAACCGATAACCGAAATAACCGAAGGTTTGGTTATTTATATTTTTAATAACCGATTTTTGCGGTTCGGTTATGGTTATTCTTATTTTCATAAACGCAAATAACCGAACCGAACCGAATATTTTAAACATAGCCAAATCCGTAGCACTATAAGTCTTTAAGTTTGTATTTAAATGCTTAACATGGCCTAATATATATTTATCTTTGGTGAAGTATTTGAATTTTTTAACTTTTAACCATGACCCAACCTTATTGGCCCATTACATTTTACACTAACCATGACCCAACCTTATTGGCCCATCATAGTTTACACTAATAATAACCGACCTATAACCGAACCGAAACCGCATTAACCGCAATAACCGATTAATCGAAACCGCATTAACCGAAACCAAACGGTTATGATTTTTTGATAACCGCAGTGTGCGGTTATGGTTTCGGTTATAGGTAATAACCGAACCGAACCGCACCATGCTCACCCCTAGTTGCAATGATCCACGATCGAAACCGAAAGATTGATGCAACTGAATAGTAACCTAATTAATTACCAATCCTAGATTTCATAAACATAAACAAGTTCAATGGTTAAAGGTTGAAGAACAATGACAACTTAGAATTTAATCCCAATTGTTGATGACAAAACCAAATAACTGATGAACGAGTATGCAATGATAATCCAACAATGTTTAATCAAAAACAAATAAACAATAAAGATAAACTAACCGAATGATTAGTCAAATCTCAATCCAAAAGTTTGTAAAACTAGGCCAACCCAGTTCCTAACACAAACCCTAGTCCCGAAGATGATCACGGGTGGTTTAGCCGCTCATGCTCTTGATTTGATCTTCAATCTTGATGAGAAATTGCATGATTAATGATTAGAAGATGATTGGAAGGTGTGGAATTGTGGAAGAATGCCCAAAAATCCCCTAATGGTCTCCCCAAAATCGTCCCCCCTCCAATGGAATAAAAGATCCCCATAAAAACCTAATTTTCGCATATTAAACCTGATTTCCGTAACCCCTGAACCGTAGGCTACTGTCAGAACCGTAGGCTACTGTCGGCAGCTTATTCACAAAACTGTTTTCTTCATAACTTCTTCGTTTTAACTCCGTTTTCTTCCCCGTTTACGCCCACGTCTTTGTAATCCAATTCTCTATCATATCATGCTTTAATATATTTATTTACTCTCCATTTGCATTCTCCAAAACACCTCTAATCTTCATATTTAACCTGCAAAGCATCATTTTCTCATAGTTATCCAATTCCACACATATAAACACTCAAATATGTATAAGATTAGACATTAAACACATATAAATCACAATCCAAATACCATCCATCATCTACCATTTTCCCACGTTACATACACATTCATATTTTAGGCATTTCATCAAACACTTGGTGGGCATTGTATATACAAGCATAAGGTACAAGTATTCATAGCATGGATTCTACTTTGTTCAATTTCTAGTCTAACAAGAATCGATTACATTCATATCTTTCTTTCATCCTATGCTAACTTATCTAATTTCTCTATCACATACAAGATCATGCATCAATTCACAATTATAAGCATATTATAGAAATCATCATGTTCATCAAAGTCTTACAACAAGTGGGTATAAACCCTAACTCATTCAAATAATCTAACCAAACGAAATTCTCAACCTATTGTGAATTCCTAACTTACAATTGCACAAGATTTCCACCTAATTTCATGTTTGGGTTAAAACCCACTTTCCACCACTCACCAAATTAGGATTTTCGACTTAACTTCTGATGAACAAGCTTAGATGGTTGAAAATTCGAGTTCATGCATTGGTTTGGGCTCTTAATTTCTTGCTAATCTTGAGAATTTCTGTAAGTTAGGGTTTTCCCCTTGGTCCCTGCTTCTGGTCGAACTACAACACACACCGGTGTGTTTATTTTGTGACTTCTCTAGCTTAATAAAAACTTTTATCACATTTTACAAGTTCAGCCCCTATAGTTATAAGTGTTGATAATTATCACATTAACTTTCATTCTTGTTGAACTAATATCACATTCTCTTTAACTTGGTTAATTTTTTTACAATTTAGACACTTAAAGTAACATAAATAGATAGCGTATTTTGGGGTGTTACAACAAATGTTAGCTAAAAATAAAATAACTGCTGAAAGTTATCATCTGTTCTCATAACTTCTGTTTATCTAACGACTGTTTGACTCACACTGTTCCCAACGACCAACAGAGGTTTCCAAACAACTGTCATCGGTTGGCGCAAGATAGCTTCTCACGTGGACAGATCTTAGCCATCAAATATTTGTAATTACTGCCACGTCAGCATTCACTTCTTCTCTCTATATAAAAGCTGCTTCATCCCTAAATCGAGGTTCTACCACTGCAGTCTCGAATTCAAAATTCTCAAAAACAGTTTCCAACATATTAAAAACCCTCCAATTTAAATCCTGTTTCATCCCCAAATCACCTTCTTTTCCGATCATGTCTCTGAACATCAAAAACCCTCTCCCCATCTTCGAGAAAACTAGCAAAAATACCAGCTATCACTCAATAATTGATCTTTTAACGTCATCGAAATACAAATCAATTCTTACTGCTGATGCTCCGGTTCATAAAGAAACACTCCGACAATTTTGGTTTAATGCTGAAATAGAGGCTTGCGGGGGATGCCCGCCCGTAGGGCCCGGCCTGCTTCCCGCCCGAAAGAACCACTCACTAGCTAGCCGGACTAAGATAATAATCCAGTTGCCATCACATCTAAGGTCAGGGAAAGTGTGGTACGAATTTCTCCCTTTACAATTTCCACTACATTTGAATTGGACGACTTGGCAGGTAAGAACAAGTTTGAAAAATTTGAACTTTATACAGAGTTCATTGAAAGAGGGTATGATGCACAATTAAAGGAAGTTACTATCTACAAACGAAACTTCCCTCCGCCAATGAAATTTTTGTTTCATACTCTTTTAATTTGTCTCTCAGCCAAGACCACCGCATTTAATGAGATACCTTTGAACATTCAGTATTTGGGTTATGCTATTTTAACAAAATCTGATTACAATTTATCAAAAGCACTATTTTCTGATTTGAAGAATGTGAAAAAATTGAAAAAAGGTGTTCATAGTAATGCTTTTTTGTTGTATCCAAGACTTCTAAGCTTCTACCTACGAAAACAAGTGTCACAAACAGATTTTGAACAAGGTGTAGCTTTTCAAATAAATAGTCTTGCAAGTAAAACTTTTACTAAACTTATGGATAAAGAGTCAAAAGTTTCAACAACTGAAACAAAGGGAGATGAGCCTCTTTTAGATGCGTCTGCATTAGTTGCTCAAACTTCTGTTGTTGAGCGAACTGCTCATGCTGATCATGACACCACAACCGGTATTGTGAAACACACACCAGGAAAACGCAAAAAGAAAGCTGTCACATCCAAAAAGTCCATCAAAACTAAACAAAATAAAAAGGTTCCTCTGGAAGATGAGATCCCAAAGGTTAATGCAGTGACAACACAAATGTTACTTGAAACCACTGCTGCTACTTCTTCTCAGTTATTGGAAAGATCTCAACCCATCCAAACTCCTCATGTATCGTCACAAAAGGATCATGTTGTAAGTACAGGGACACCACAACATGAAGTAGAGCTTTCATATGAAAGTATGTTTAAAAGTCCCTCTCCCAGGGCAATCACTCTTTCTACACCACAACCCTCGGCTCAAGTTCCATTAACAATATTACCTCTGTTAGAAGCAATTGAATATCAAAAAGAAAACAGTTCCTCTAATGCACACATTACTGATAGAAGATCGTAACAAATGACTACGTCTGAACCAATTAAATCTTCTATTCTACAAATAGTTGAGGAGGTTATCTTCGTTGAGTATTACGAAACTCTTGGTGGTAGTTTAAGTGGAGCAGCGACTACAACTGTTGAACCTATTGGTGATCAGTTGGACAGTGGTTACATCATTAAGACACCTTTGAAGGCAACTACTGATGAGGTTACAACTGTAATCTCTGCTTCATTGGGAAGTCCCTAGAACGAAGAAAAAGGCGCATCTGTTTCTGATGATATGGAGACTTCTCCTATTATCAAAATGAAAACAATCACTACAGGTGGCAATTCAGATGATCCTATTAAAGTAGGTGATGAATTTACTTATAAGGATTTGACGGTTAGAGTGTCTAACATTGAAACAAATGTTGCTGAAATGAAAGAATTGATTAAGCAGATGATAGAGCTTTTTAAAAGTCAACCTAGCAGACAGGAAATTGCCAATGAGCTTTGGAATTCTATGCAACCCAACTTTCAAGTTCAGAGGAATTTGGCTGAAAGTAACCGCAATTTCAGTTTGGAATTTATCAGAAATTTGGTTGATGCTAGGTATAAAGACACACAAGTAGACATTATGAACATTAAGGAACATCTGTTGGAACTTACTAGTTCCACTTCTACATCAATCTTTGAGAAAGATGATGATGATAATGGTGCCAAAAAGGGCGAGAAAGATTCATTGAGAAAGTTGCCACCAGATTCAAAAGCTAATCCTACAGAAATTGTATTGCCTGCTCAACCTAAATCCCAACCTTCTCCCAAAAAACCACTACAAAAGAAGGTGAAAATACCTTCCACACCATCATCACCCATTTTGTCAATAGATGTTGGGAACTCAAAAGTATCAGCAGATGTTTACCAAACGGCTGCTGAGACACCAGTGTTTCAGCAGAAGTTTCTCAAACATCTGCCATGATCATTTTTACTACACCAACCACAATCCAAGCACCTCCAATGTCACAAAGATTTCCCATACATTCATCTTCACTACCAAAATATTCTCCTTCACCAGAAATCATCTCCACACGTAAGAGAAAAACTCATATCGATAGAATCACAAAAATGAACAATGATCCTCTAGTAAAGCCAACTCAATCTAATTGGAAGAAAGTCAAAACAGTGGATTCAAATGAGGTATTGAAGTTTAAAAGAATGAGAGCAGAGCTCGTGGCTGCTGATTATGGTCCAGTTAGATCCATTGCCAGATGGTCTTAACTGAAAATTGTTGAGATATACAAAAAGCTGGAAGAAGATAGAGCTGAACATTCAAATGTTCTTCAAAAGTCAGTCTATCCTACAACTGCTGCTCTGTCTCCAAAAATCGGTACTCCAAAAAACCTTCTCTCATCATCTGATTTGTCTGAATCAATTGTAAATTTAGTTAGCAGGCCACAATCACCAAACTCATCTTCAATAATTCTTTACCCAAGAAAACCAACTGATCAAAAAATATTAAAGTGGAAGTCATGTTCAAAAACCCAAGTATTGACTTTGATCAGATCAGATGGTAGTGTTGAAGAGATTAAAATGGATAGTGCATATAATCTGAATGCACACGATCTCCAAGATTTGTTGGACCTTCAACTTGAGAGGGATGATGAAGAAGATATGTTCTCCCTGGACTTTGAACTACAATTCAAAGGACAAATTAGGGAGATGTTGATGAGAAATAAAAATCAATAATAAAGAAGGGTTTTCATATCATCTGTTGTATAGGGAGATTGTTGAATCAACATCTGTTACATTGTTTGCAGTAGTATATTTAATCAGATCACAACATGTAGCGAAGGACATCTTGTTGCGTAACAAATTCTTGAATGAGGTTTGATGTGTGTTGTTAGGCAGGTGATCGTATGTTCTTAGTTAATGTTTGTTAAAGTTAAGTTGTATTTAAATTTTATTAAGTTTATTAGACATCTTTCATATGTACTCTCTTTTTTGAATAAGAGAATTGAAATAATCATATGTAACTGATGAATTTTATTAAGTTTGTTAGACATCCTTTAGACATCTTTTATTAAGTTTATTAAATATCTTTTATATTTACTTATAGTTGTCTTTTAGCTTTAATAGATAACACGTTTTGCTACAATATCTATACACATATCTATATGTTCTGTCAATATGTGTTATGCATGGTTTTCTAAGAAACGACCCGTGTTTGCACACGGGTCTTACCGCTAGTATATATAATTTATAAACTTCTTAGCTATAGTCATTTTTGTATTTTTGTGATTTTTTTTCTTCTTTCCTTTTTCTTTTCCATTTTTTGGTTTTTCTTTTTCTTTTTTTTAGTTTCAATCGAACATAGTGTGGTACATGTAACAAAATGAACGGTCTAATACTGACCAAACAACGCCAGTAAATTGATATTCGTTTTTATTGTTTCGATTGATTTAAACACATCTCGATATTTTTTTGGTCATATCATGACTTTTTCTGTTTCTCTTTCTGTAAGTATAGGTATCTTAATGAACCGAACCAATATCAAACGAATTCCTGCCATTAACATTAATTTTACTATACATCTACATTTCCATTAAAAATTAGGTCGCCCTGTCGCAAAGCACAGGTGTAACCCATTAGTTATATAAAATTATGATGAGATAACTGATTTGATATACCTACACATGAGAAAACTTTTTCCATTGAGAAAACTAAACAAACTTTATATTATATATGTACTTTATCATATATCGTATATGTGGAGGGTTCAAATGATAAGAAAAAATTTGTAAGAATAAAAAGAATAAGTTTTAAACCAATAGAAATGCTCCATTTTACTTTATTTAATATGTGTATTTAATATTATCAATAAGGGAATATATGTAAATTTCTAATTGTAATTAATTAGCTAACTAATTAAATTTGTAACTCACTTTTAAATATTACTCTTTCAAGATAAAATAATTTAGGGTGAAGGACTCGACATAGGATAAATTTTAGTATGTGTAGGATAAATTTAGATATGCGTAGGGTAAATTTCTTTAAGTGTAAGATATATGTAGGATAAATTTTGAAATGTGTAGGATAAAATGTTTTTTGCATTATTAATGAAAGATAACATAATTAATGGGAGGAGTTACAAACTATTTAATGTTTTACCATTATACCCTTTCTTCTTTTTCTTCTCACATAAAATTTTTTCTCAAATGAACCTTCCCCTATCGTATATATGTACTATGTATTACACATATACAATATAACAATATATGAGGGAAGGTTCTATGCAGAACACGAAACATTGCGAGAACACGTAGAACAAAATGAATCACTCAATTTTTCAATCATAAAACCTAAAAAGTAAATGAAAATGTTATAAATGTAAGATTTATTATTTCTCACGCTAGAATTTAAAACAAAATATGAAAAATCTTCAGTTTTTAAATAACCTACACAAATGTAGGTTATGTGTAGACTAAATTACCTACATTTATGTAGACTATGTGTATGAAAAATATATGATTTTTATGTATATATAATACACATATGAATGTAAGAAATATAAAATTTAAGAAATATGAACCTTAAAATCTAAGAATTTAGGGATTTAGAGTTGTTCTTTTTGTTCTCGCAATAATTAGTGTTCTGTAATGATCGTTCTCCTATGATATATATTATCTATATGCAATAATCATATATTATATATAATATGTAATATTAAAACACTGTATATATACAATATATACTCTATATGATATAGGGGAATGATCCACTAAAAAGTAGATTTTGCCTAAGTAGACTAAGAAGGATTGTGATAATGACATGTGACACTCCTAGTAAGTAGGAATGAAGGACATTTTGGTCCTTATAAATAGGAGTGAAAATGACATGTGGCATTCCTTTGGTTTTTTAAAAATACAACAAAAAAATGTAGTACAAAAAAATCTAACACAAAAAATGTAGTACAAAAAAATATAGCACAAAAAATGTAGTACAAAAAAATATAGCACAAAAAAATCTAGTACAAAAAAAGATAGCACGAAAAAATTCAGCAAAAAAATGTAGTATAAAAAAATCCAGCATAAAAAACTGAGAAAAAAATTAAGACAAAAAATTCAGCACAAAAAATTTAGCATAAAAATTCAGCACAAAAAAATGTTATACAATATAGAAATAGAACACATTTTAGTGGGTTTTTTTAGTTTTCATATTTATATAGCAATATGGTACTCAAATTAAAGATAAAAAGACGCTCGCTTTTACGGTGAAATTTTTGTGAAAAATAATGTCGTATAAAAAAGTTATGAACGTTTAAAAAATGGGGGTAGAATATGCATGTGCCTTGCATGTGGAGAGAGAAAATCTATAAATAAAATTTTTACAAGATACCCTTGCACTCCTCCTTTCTCCCTCACTTTCATCCTAACCATTTATTAAAAAATAAATGGTTAAGATTCTTTCTTATCGGCAAAATAAACTTTTTATTTGATCTTACCACATATGATATATTACGTATATGCAATAACCATGCTTTGAGCTGCTAGAAGCATCCACCATTCCCCGCTCCCCCATAACGACAAGTTATTCTCGTCAAATGAAATAGCAGGCAGCTGTAACAACAACCAATTCATCACATAAAAATAAGGACGTTACAACTATCTCCTCCTTTAATAGGATTTTGTCCCCAAAATGCAGTTGATTTACAAAAAGCATCTAATATTTAGTCTAAAATAAAAAGCCCACCTCATCTTAGTCATACATGTACTCATCTTTCATATTCAGTTAACTAACAACAATACGAACAAGAAAATCAAATAATCATTCTATAGTATCCACACTCTCAACCCAAACAAAGCCATCTAAAGTTCTTTGCTAGTTTCTAAGATTTTCTTAGTCTTTTTCTAAGATTCCTTCCTCGATCCAAGCCTTGCACTTTAAGTCTAGTAGAGCACCTATTCATAAAACGAAATCCTAACTCATCGTCTACGATTACCTCACAGGTCTAAGTTCTAAAAGTTCTATAGGAAATAGTCTGAGCTTTGATACCAATTATAACACCACACATTTTTTTAACAAATATATTAAATTCTAAAAATTTTCTTTCGCAGTGGAAACTTCCAGTCGTATATTTAAATCATAAAACCATAAAAAATGATTTAATTATTACACAATTTGGGTGTTACTCGTCGTTCATAGCTACAAAATTATAAACGAACCTTTATATATAAATTATAAAATAAACGAATCATCTAAATTAATCACTTCTTGTCAAAGTTTCTCTACCCGTTCCTCACCAGTTTCATGTCTAACAATCTTAACTAACCTGAAAATGATACACATCGATTTTCGAAAACAACTGTCAGCTCTTTAAAGCTGAGTAAGATAAAGGGTAAATCATAAAACAAGTAAAATATCGTTAATTCATCAAATCATTTGTTTCATGTGATTGCAAGTTATGATCCAAACACCACAACATGATCAAGTAAACAATCCTAAAAGCGTGCCTATCGTCTTAAGCAATCTTATCTAATCTTTATCTTTTCACGTCTTAAATCATTATATTTATCGTATCATTATTATCACGTTGTTTTATTCATAATCTTTCATCTCTATCATCTCATCATCGTAAAAACCACGTGGGGGGGGGGGGGTAATCCTTGGGTCATCCGATCTTTCATGATAAATCCAGGTACATGGGTAGACCGTGCGGGGGAAAGCCCACTACACCCGACTAAGTGAAGGAGCACAAAAGTAGTTCACCGCCGTCGTTAGCCATCGTCCGTAAACAATAGTGAGCAAGTACTTCACGCGTGTGGCTCTTGGGTGTCTTTAAATCTTAGTTGCCACGGTACCGCTCCTGGTATGTGCATGAAACACACCTATACCAAATCTTGGGATGGATCCATCGGAGAGTATTACCTCTCAATCATGTTCGTTTTTCTTAATTCTTTATTTTCTTTTCTAAGTCTATCTTTAATCTTTCTTCTCTTAAGGCCTTTAACGTGCACTTGTCTTAAAGATTCCAAGTCTAGTGTTGTCTACATAGTTTTGTGTCATGCAAGGGCTATTCTCATCATAGGCAAAGAATAAAATCATCAGAGCAACTAACCAAAGTCATCGTACAAACAATAGCATAAATAAATACCATACCCGTAACCCGATCCATCATATAAACATACGCATAAAATACCCACATGAATCAAAATTAACTTGCAATAATAATAAAAATAGATTTGATGTGTACCCGTGATTTTTAGAAAACAATATCTTACGTTGAAATCCTTAGGTAAATCCTGAGTAGAACCGTTTGCTCAAATTCTTGATCATCTAAACATTATTTGATATGATGTCGTTCAGGGGCGAAGCGACCCCCCCCCCCGGTTTTATAAAATAAAAAAATTAGGTATAAACTTTTAGGTCCGATGACTTCCGACCCCCTGGTGGAAATTTTCAATTAATGTGGTTGATACAACCCGAAATTCCACTCTATGGTATATTCTGATATGGATTTATACCCTTAAAAGCCCCAATTAATGTCTTATGACCTTCTCGTGAACAAGAAATCACTAAATTCACACATCGTATTTTTAGTTCTCAAAAACCTTCATTTGATCAAATGGTCAAATTATAGATTCATTAATCTTGTCAATACAAGTAGCAGTATCTAGTTAAACAAATACCCAAGTATAATTAATAATACTTTAATACCTCCAATCACAGACAGATCACTAGAGTATCGGAAGTCCCATCCACTTACACGTTATCTTGGATAGTAAAGTTTCAATAGTTATAGAGTTATAGCAAGTTTCAGACTTTTTGTTCAAAACTAGCATTGTTCTTTATAAAGGACTCAACGTATACCTACAAGATTTATAAAAAAAAAATTCACAATCAAGACATTACTTTTTTATCATCTACCATGTAGCGTTTCTCCGTCCTACATCAATGCGGCAGTATAAACTCTAACATGGAGCAATCTTTGTTGTTCACCTGTTTGGCTCAAAAGAAAGCATATACTTTGTAAAGTAAAGGATGATCCCTGACATTTTTAAAGGTAAAGGACATCCACTGAAAATTGGTATAAACTTAAAAGGTCGCAAAAATGTAATTTACCCTAAAACTAATCAGAGCAACCAGAGCAACCGTTAAGAGAATACCAACCTACTACACTAAACTTGATTTAGATTTACCCTTTAGTTGTTTAGGAATTAATAGTTAATTCTTTATTAATTAGACAATAAGTGATGGTAGACAAACCAAACCCCACATGAAAATCTGAAACCCAAAATTGGTTTGAGACTGAGTTTTCAGTGATGTGAATCAAATTCTGTAATTATAACCAACAAAGATCGTATGCATAGGGATTTTAGACGAATATGAGATACAATTTTACAATCGGATACACTCGAAACTTATGTCAAACCCGACCCATTGTATTCCCGCCCCGAAAAATGACAAACTACAAGTATTGAAATTTAGGAACGACTGTTGTAGGATACTTTTAATATTATTGCTTTCAAGTTATAATCTTTTAACTACACTTCTAATGAGCGAGCATTGTAAACTAACAATAATTTACGAACCTAAGAAGGCATCAACTTTGACATTAGTTGACCTTGACAGAAACTTCATACAAATTGGAGGATTAACACCAGCCAAAGCCAGGATCGCACTCGGTAATGTCCAGATTCCGTCACCGCAAATCAAACCCGAAGCAACCGCAGGCCCGAATGCAGCAGCCTTTGCCTTGTTCACCTTGGACCAAATGAACAATATCAAACTTCCAACACACATGTCAATGGCAAAGTAACCTCCTAAGTAAAACGGAATCGCCATCGCCATTGGAATTGGAATGAACCGAGCTCGGTTTTTCCCCACCATGTCTCTAATCCCATTCACAAAGATCGCGAACCCGAAGAATATATAGCAAAGCAAGAGACATTTTTCGGGTAATGTAGAGAATCCTTCAACTCCCAAGATTGCCATGTTTCGGAAAATGAGAGCGTTGGGTGCAGGGTATTCCGAACCCGGGACTCCAAGATTGTCAAACGCTTTGTAAAACAGCCAGAAGACGCAAGGGGAGATGATACAACCCATTGCGGTCCCGACCACTTGGCTGACAAACATAGACCGGGGTGAAGCCAAGGTCATGTAACCGGTCTTGAAGTCCTGTGTTAAGTCAGAAGCGGTTGAGACGATGTTCATCATGACCCCACATGCTGCTAAGCCCGCCAGTACACCACCACCACCGTTTGACCCACCGGCCCACGCTCCGATTACAAATATCGCAAGCTTGCCGTAGGTTGATGCTAAGGACCAGTCCGTGAGTCCGCATCCATAAGCATTACAAAACCCCAAAATCGGGGCAAATACGTAAATAGCAGCAATGTAGTACCACTTAAGCTGGTGGAAGATGTGTGGAAGAGTAATCACGGAGACGATAGCAATGGTTAGATACCCGACTATCGCGATCCACATAGGAATCTGATCCTTGAGAAATAGTCGGGTGCGTCTTTCGTCATCATAAGACAGGGAAGGAAGATCAGGGGATGAATTACCGGTAATGGGATGATCCCCTTTGGTTTTACCTTCATTGTACTGGCGATATAAGCCGGATGCAGTGTAACATAGGACCTTTATAAAGTTGTACAGCCCGTCACCGAGGATCATAGCTATGGCGATGAACACCTGCAGTTACATACATAATGTTAAACTGTAATGCAGAACCGAAAACTAGAAACATGAACGAGTTTTACTTACCCTGTAACCTTGCAGGCCATGGAGACTAGTTGATTTAAGATCTGCAGAATACCAATCGCCTTTCTTTTCGTTTATGAGAGGCCACATTATGCCCCATGAAAGGATGGTTCCGACTAGTAACGATACATTGACAAGATGCGGGCAGATCATTCCCACACCAACATAAGTTGCTGAAAAGTCGAAATAAAACCTGAATTTCGCACAAAATTATTGAGTTCATCAATCATTTGATAAAACATATCCATGCATACGAAGAAAGAAACGTTGAGCATACTTGTTTTCATAGGCCTTAAGACCGAGTGTGGGGAAGTTTATGAATCCACAGTCGTCTCCGCCGGTGAAGAACCACTGAAAGAAGCCCCATAGGAAACTCATGGAGAAAAACTTTCCTAAAGTTCTCACTTGTTTCCTATAGCGAAAAATAAGCAATGAAGTGAATTGAAGACGAGGAAGACGATGGTTGTCGTGTGTATGAATGTATGATACCTGGCTAGCTTAGCACCCTGGGGAGTGTGGAAACTATTGATAAGGTGAGCAGTTGCTGTGCCGCTTGGATAACTGAGTTTGAAGTCGATAATCATGATCTGCAGAAAGTACAAACTGGTTAAACACGAGAAAAAACAAATCTAGAAGTCATTTGCCAAAATGTTTTGTGATGTTGAGTTATAATTTATACATCAAACATGTGAATACTGTATTTAAATGCTTACGATCTCCTAACGGATTAGATTGTTAGTGTTAAGTGTTAGAAATAAAAAGATATATATATGCAGACCTTGCGAAGAGGGACGACAGAAAAGAGTCCAAGGAAGCTGACTACAGAAAGAAATGCAATCATCCATCCAAGAGAAGGGTTCTTGGTGTTCTGTGCTGCATTTGCTTCATTTGATTGTTTAGCAATAGCTTCACTCATCCCAAACAAGTAACTACCAAACCCTCCTGCCAAATTCAATCATGGATATTCTACATCACTCACATTATAATCCACAACAAACAAGCATTCCGAGGTCACCCATCTTAATACTACTCTAGTTTGAGCATTTTTAACTTCGCGATGACCCGAAACCGGAAGATTTTGGGACAAGTGTATGGTGGTCACAGGCATGGTATGAGATTAATTATAGAGTAAACTTCCGTTTTGCTCCCTGTGGTTTGGTCACTTTAACGGTTTTGCTCCAAACCTTTAAAAATAGCCATTTTACTCCCTGATGTTTCGGTTTTTTTGCCAGTTTGCTCCCCGCCTCTAACTCCATCCAAATTGTTTGTTTTTCCATTTTGCTCCCCGTAGGGAGCAAACTGGCAACAAAACCAAAACATCAGGGAGTAAAATGGCTATTTTTAAAGGTTTGGGGTAAAAGCGTTAAAGTGACCAAACCACAGGGAGCAAAATGGAAGTTTACTCTTAATTATAATTCTTTTACAGGAATGGTATTAGGTGATACAAGTTTGATCACCAAAAACTGATCCTATATTCGTTCACCTGTCTAAACTGAATATATAAATATATTATTTGATCTTATAAAAATATATTAAATAACATTTTGAACTTGTTAAAAGCTTAAAATCATCAAAAACATGAATTTGTTAGAATTTTACTTAATTTGTTGATATTTCAAGTTGGTTTTAGGTGAGCTTAAGATCGTGTTCTGGGAAATTAAAATCCTATCGGATATCTTTAACCACATAAGATTGTATCTGGAAATCCGTGAACCTGCCGGATGGTAAGTAATCGGGTACCAAACGAGATGGGACCAGTATCAGATACAACTTTACAATCAGGTATGAGATTTGGATTACCAAAACTCGTCTCAAACCAGGTTGCTGTAACACATGCTTTTCAGGTTGTATATGTATGTAATTTCTGTATTAAATATAAAGTTTACTTGTCTTTAGATATTGGGTAAACGAAGCTAGAAACCGATAGAAAATGTAACAAAAAATATGGATTATTTGCGCCTCGGGCCTGGACGAGCTGGGGACGACCCCCGTACCGTCTAGCCTAATAATAATAGTAGAGCGTAATCATCAAGTGGACTTTAGAAATCGGAAGATTAAAAGTCACAATTTGTTCTGGGAATCGACTAATTTGGTGGGACATCAACCATCACCAATTCATAGCATTTACATTATATTTGATAAGTGTGAGATGAGGTGGATGATGATTTGGAAGAAAAAGATGAGAGAGAAAGCAAAATGTTTGTGGCTAAGTGCTAGCACTTAAGGCTATGGCGTGTGAAGGAGTTTGGATTGGGGGCATTGCTCGACACGTGGCGAGAGTGGGATCTACAAGCTAATACTCAAAAACTAGGGGTGTGGTGGGGTGTTGCTTAGCTGACCGTGACCAGCCATGTGGAAATTTAAAAAAAAAAACTACAAAGAAAATTAAAAAAACCTACATTGAACCAGCCAACCACAGCCCGCCATGTCACCCACTCCCCCCTCCCCATGTTAGGCAGAATCTCCACGTCAAGCGGGCAACGCTGACCAAAACGCCAACCCGGGGTGGAGCACCCGACGTTAAAGGCCCAAAACGCCCAAAACCCACGTCCACACCCACCAGTCTAAGTAGAGAGAAAGAAATTGTGAGTGAGTAGTAATTAATGAAGAAAGAGAGAGAAATTAAAATCTATTATATGGTGACATGGCACAAATTTTTCTAAGACCACATGTAGTGGTGATGGGAGATGGCATGGAGGGCAAAATAACGCCCAAACATACCCCACACACCGCCCCAAGGACGATTTTTTCAAAAAAAAAAAAAAAATTTGTTGGGCGTGTTAAATAAAACAACGGAACATTTCAAAAAAAATTTGTTGAACCACTACATCCTTTTTAAATGAAAAATGCATTTGATGACGTGGCGTCTACATGACAGAAAACGCCCTTAAGGAGCTTGAACCACTACACATGGTCTAAGAATTTGTATATAACATTGGGTTTAGTCTAATAAGAGTGTGGTCTCATAAGTGTTTTAACTTTGTAATGAAATATTAAAGAATGCTTAATGTCACCATGAAACAAATTCATCGAAAATCAAGTATGTAACTGGTTTTTATTGTAACATTTATGTCTAAAAAGTTGTCACCATAAAACAAATTCATCGAAAATCAAGTATGTAACGGGTATTTATTGCAACATTTATGTCTAAAAAGTAAAACATATGAGATGACAAGAGTATTCTAATATTTTAAGGGTAGGCTAAATGTACCCCTCTCTTATTACTTTTTATACTCTATTTCATAAAATTACATTAAAACTTGTAATATTTACCCCCCCTATACAAATTATCATTTTAAAAAATATTCTCTTTGTTACAAAACAAATTCCAATGTGTAAAAAAAGATTACTGATGTTTTTTTAATTTTTATTTAAAAAACATATTTTTTAAAAGTTCTCGGATATTGTTTTTAAAGACACTTTCTCAAATCGTATTTTGATTATGCTTTTTTATTGAACATCTTTATAAATAAATACTAACATTTTTTTACAAAAACAATAAAAAAAGTTTTGAACTCTCTTTTTTTTAAAAAACAAGTCTATATTATATTTTTCCCTCGTCTAGTTTATATTTTAAAGATCTTACTTTTATAATTTTTAATATTTTAAATGTGTTTATAAAAAAATTAATAATTTTTATTTATTAAAAAGTAATAAAGTTTTTTTCTTTTAAAATAGTGTTTATAGAGCCCTAGCACATATTAATCATTCAAAGCATCTATGTAAGTGAACAAATAAACAATAGGTACTAAAATAATTTTATCAAACTATAAATTAACAATCTATATAAGTTCAAATTTAATTAGTGTAAGGAGTATGTTATAAGAAAGTTAAAACCAGTTTAGGACTTTCGATCGAAGTGAACACTTTAAAAAATATGTTTTTAAATTAATATAAAAAACAAACAAAAATTTTGAAAAAAAAAAAAACGTCTACAATAGTTTTTTACACCTTTAAATTTGTTTTGTAACAAAAAGAATACTTTTAAAAAAATATGACATGTGTAGGGGGTCAATATGATAAGTTTAGATATGATTTTATGAAAAGGGGGTATGAAAAGTAACAAGAGGGGATACATTTAGTAGCCCCCTATTTTAACGAGGCAAATACGTTTCTAAAATTGGTGTTCTATTTATAAATTAGTGCTAACCCATACGTCTCTTACAAAAAATAATAATAATAATAAATACTTTGGCACTTATTAATTTCAAACTCTTCTTTTACTAGCAATTAAGTGTTCGAAACTTTGAACAAACTCTTCTTTTACTAGCAATTAAGTGTTTGAAACTTTGAAAAAAACAAATCCAAAATAGTATTCAAACAAATCAACCAAACAAAAACATGTAAATTGTCATCAATTTCACACTCCAATATTAAATGTGGTTATTTTTTTAACAGTGAATGAATCCTTCAAATGGGTTACTAGCAAAATTTACCTAATAAGGATAGACTTGCCTCCGAACCGGGGAAAGCCATCACCTAGGCCGAAGCCTGTGAACACTTGTCCGAAGGCACAACAATGCGGTAAGGTAAAAACCGCTCAGTTCAATGATCGAACTAGCGATCTCCGCCTACTTGCCTAGTCTTCCATCATCACCAGGTGCCGCAGAAAATAATGGGGAAAGCATGAATTAAACTTGGTTCCTGTAGAACACCAAGTCTTTCCCATACCACTCCACCACCACCTCATGGGCTATTAAATGTGGTTATTAATCAAACAAATCAACCAAACAAAAACATGTAAATTGTCATCAATTTCACACTCCAATATTAAATGTGGTGATTAATAATTCAAATAGGTTTAGAAAAGGCGGGCTACTAAAGATCGGTTTGAAAAATGCTCGAAACGAGCCGAGCTTGTACAAGCACAAACCCAAACCCAAGCCTAAAAGTAAGTTTGTTTAGTAAACAAGCACGACCTTTACTTATCAAGCTCAACCCGGCTCGCAAGCCTGTAATGTACATGATTTTTATTTAATATTAAATCTATATATATAATAATAATAATAATAATAATAATAATTAAAATTAAAATTATAATAAGATAACTAATTTTATATACATACACATGAGAAAACTTTTTCCATTGAGAAAACTAAAAAAAACTTTATATTATATATCTACTTTATCATATATTGTAAAAGTATAGTATGTATTACACATATACAATATACAATATAACAATATATGATATATACCACATATTACGTATATGCAATAATCATATATATTACATAATACATATATAAGATGTAATATTATACACTGTATATACAATATATTACGTTACGTGTGTATATACAATATATATTACGTATATACAATAATCATATATTACATTATATTATATGTAATATTATACAATGTATATATACGATGTATGATATATTACGTATATGCAATAATCAATTCAACTGTGTGAGAAAGAAACTGATCGGAGCATACCTGAGAAGGCGATACCGGAAGAAGCAACAATACACGTCTGAATAACCGTATTCTCCTGCCTCGTGAACGGCTGCTTCAACAAACCAGATTTATCGAGAAACTTCGTCCACGTTTTCACGAAGAAAAACCCTAGCAGTCCAGCAGACACGTTCAATGACGGGATAATTCCGATAGTTAGGTTAAGCTTCATGACAATAAACGTGAACAGAATCCCCAAAATAAAGCTGACGACGAATGCACGAAGCGTCAACTGGTTCTGCCATGGCGGAACCTTCTTGCTCTCGAATATTTTCTCGATCGAGTCAGAGTTCATATCGGTGTTGCTATGCATTCTGTTTTCGTTGCGCAGATCATGTTGTTGTGGTTCTTGTGCAGTGGTTGACATTGAGAATTGATGATACTAGATGTGAATTTGAAGTTTTGAAGTCGAATTGGATACTTATTGGCGGCGAGCGAGATCGGTGGGAGATTGTGAGTATGTTGTTGATGTGCGGCACTGCAAGTAGACGTTGATTTAAGGGTTTGAAATTGGAATCTGTGTGATGAGTCAATGACAGCAGGATGTATGAAATCGTTGAATTGAATTTATAGTGGCGATTGTGTTTGGATGACTGTCTCTTATATTTTGGGAAATTCACCCCTCCCCTCTATCCAGTGACGGATCTTGCTCGTTGAACGTGTCAGGGCCGAAAGACACGGGCACTAAAAAAATCCCGGGCAAGTCCGGGCCAAACATAGTATATATAAAAAATTTCGATCGAAATGCGGAAAATTAGCACTACGGCCGAAAAACTTGCCCGGGCCGTGGCCGTGGCCCTACCACAACCCTTCTAAGAACCGCCCCTGCCTCTATCTCCTTATACATACATCTATACATATAGAGAAACTAGGTTATACCCCGTGGTACCCACGGGTCGCTCTATTTTAAGAAATATTAATATTTTATTAATATGGTGTTTTTATAAAATTTGTGAGGATATATATTTAATAATTCAATGTTAATCCTATATACTCACAACTGTATAATTAAAATAAACTTAAATAACGTGACGTATTAGATAAGTTAATACCAAAGTGCATACTTTGTTTTCGAATATTCTAGAAGCATAGAAGTGTCTCAGACTCGTGCCGTGATAATTAAAAACACATGATACTTGCCCCGAATTTACTTAAGGATGCATATTGCCTGTTCAATGACATGAATGATGTTTAAGGTACATGTCAGTTTAGCAATGACAAAAAGGGTATTTGTTCGAGGATAAGAATTAATAAATTTAGAACTTAAGAGACTTTTCCCAAATTAATACAAATCGCCCATAAAGACTCAAATAAACACATGAAATATGTGGCAAATCCTCTTAAAACCAATTTACCTATTGATTACAGAAGTTGAATCATGTTGAGAGGAATGAGGCGATAACCGGTGATTATTAAAATGGGTTTTTTTTGCAAGTAAAGAAGTTTTTTCATATCTAATCCAACAAAACAACATGAAGTTCATCTAATACAATATATTACATAGTAAAAGAACACATTTTAAAGATAGTCGGGTCCATTTAAAGATGCATATCCTTCAAATTGCCAAAACATTTTCCTTAGTAAATCGAATCCCCTCTACAAAATGAACCAATCAAATTATAAGTGTTTGAAAATATAAAATAAACATTGGTGTCGATACTATGTGGTACAAATGCTGAACCCATTGAAGTATGAATAGATTTAGTTACGTATGGTGTTGATAATCCCTAGAGCAAGACAATAACATTTAAATATATAAAAAACATGAAGATGAAATTCTCACGATCCAGAGAATTAAATAATACAACCAAAATCTAAAAATAACTCCAATCATTGCCTTTAAACTTTAAAAACAAATGATATAATATTACACGTACACATACTTTTTTAAAATAATCATTTCATAAATAAAAAAAAATCCAAACCCTGTAAGACTTACCACATTCGTCTCTAAAATGGAAATGAGTACATCATCGTAACAATCAAATACTTCTCCAAGGATTAATCGCTTTAAAGTGAAATTGTAAACAATATCACAATAACCAGCATTATTGTAAAGACACTCACCTCTGTTTTATTTTATATCTTAATTATACAATTCTACTTTCTAAAGCCCAAGAACTCATGACGACTGAAAAAAGACTGTTAAACACCTGAACTTGATATTGATATAGAATTGGCATGCTCAATATTAAAACAACCATACCCAGTAAATCCCACAAATAGCAAGCTACTTATAGGGTCTGGGGAGGGTGGGATGTAGACATACCTTGCTTCTATCCCTAGGGATAGAGAGGCTAATTCCAGAGAGACACTCGGCTCGAAAACGAAAAGCATACCAATACACCAAGTCAAATAATATAGAATATAGAAATAAAAATTACATAAACTACATTAACAAAATATGATCACATAAACTACGATACGTTAATACGTTAAATATGATCACGTAAACTACAATACGTTATATGATCACAAAAACTACATTAGCAAATTAAAAATGACATAGTGAGTCAGGAAGTTGTAGGCATTTAATGCACCTTTATTTAATTTTAACCCTTTTATTTGTTCGACCATTTGACCAATTATAACCGATTAACTATTTTACTTATACACAATTAACATGTCAGATAGAAAACATAACCTCTATAGGACCCATTTATGGTAAATGGGTCACAAAATGAGAATGTTTAATGTCCTAAATTAGAGGTGGTGAGATGGATAAGTAGGATCCATGTTAAAACGCTTTAGTTGCATTGGACCCCCAAGTAAAAGAACAAAATATTATAAATACTTCTATTAATTAATAAGATTAAAAGTTCCAAAAGAAATGGTGGCATGACACATGTAACTGAAGCATCGACACATGAACCATTTTTAGTAAAATTTCAACATTGGTAAGGAATATGGGATGCATGGAGGACTTATCCATAGTCGTGGGTGGACGGGGACATCACTTGAAAAAAAACTAATGTATATCTTAGGCAAAAAATCTGACCGCACCCCTGGAAAATATGTTGAACGCTTAATCCGCACTTAGCAATCATGAGTTTCATAATACTTCTCTATTTCATCCTCTACACACCAAAGTTGTGTCTAATTATTATTATTATATAACATTAAATTGAGTGATAAAAAACACTATAATTAATCCTTAAAGAATGTGACATACCTGCATGTCAGGTCCATCAAAGTGAGCAATTATGTCTGGTATAACAACACAAACTTGCTCATATAATGAGGTGTTCTTTGTAATATCTCGCTCGGTCCCATGTAATGTTGTTGAAATCTTTATTAACCTTCAAAAGAGTTCTTAGACAACTATGTTATCCTCGGACATACAAACGCACACCTCAACTAAACCTGAGACAGTGCACAAGCCAATGTCTAGCCAATGTCTGCATACATTTCAAGGTGGAGGTTGCTTTACATTTAACTGTTTGACCTTGAGTACGCAACGCCCGAGCCCTCTCAGAGCAAGCAACGCCCTCTTAGCCTGAAAAAATATTAGCAAAGAGATCAAAAATATGTTTTATAGCTTTTTAAAATGGAGGTCTAAAGTTCATGAGATAATATTTTACCAAGTGCCATATGGATGTCTGAATCTCGGGTGCAACCACTTCTGTGAATTTTGCAGATAAATTGGTAGTAGAACAGCATTTGCAAAATGAAGAAATACCAATCAAATACGATGTACACAAAATGAAGGTAAACCATTGTTCTTTTAATATTCAGTTCAGTCACAAAATGTCTATGTTTCTACAACAAAATTTGAAAGAATAAGCAAAAAATGTGTATAGAGTTTGATGAAAGTAAGAACCAGACCCATACGGGTTGGGTTTATATCAAGATAATTCAACTACAGAAACGTGTTGGCACAAATAGACGCCGTATCAAACTGGGTCGGCAGCGACCCGGGCACCCGGCCCTGCCACTTGTCTAAACGGAGTGACCCAACAATGTTGAATGGGTCACGCATCTCGATCCCATCGTCACGTTGCATACCCTTGAAAATTCATTTGTTCGTCACGAATTGAAGAGATACCCAGATGTGATTAATCCGAATAGAGCTGAATTTGGAAGAAAGAAGTCAAGCGTTTGCAAGTTTATGTTAATCATAAAAGAAAATAAAAGACCAAGACATACCTTTAAGCTTTGCCATATAAATGAAACACCTCATGACCTACTCCATGCTGGTGCTTATCCACTGTTGCATTAAAACCTTGCTGTCAAACCATGAGGCGATAACAAATTAACATATCCTTCATGCTTCCTTAATGGCAATCAATATTCAAAAACATGTATTATATGTAATCAAAATAAACCTGAGCAGTGACAGTGTGTGATCAAGTCGGAAAGCAATATTAAATCCATGCTCAGACAGCCATATATCGACTCGAAGTCCAGCACTTCCTGCCCTAACCACCACCGCATCATAAACTGCATGAATATATGTACAGACATCCACAAATGAGATATATTCTTGCTAAAACACTTCAACACAATTTCGGTTCATATTAATTCAACTAATTACGGCCTTAGTAATTTTAATTGGCCATGTATCGTGTGTCACACTTCCACAATGATCAGGTGGTACAATAACGTACCCTTCATAAAATTACCTAAATTACCAAAAAGCCCCTTAAAGCACCAGCTATGTAGGTTTTTCTCATGCAAGCAATCTCGTTAATGCTCCTTGACTCCTGTAGTGGACATCATTACCAGAGTGGTCATTCAGATGCAAACTCAGGGTATTAAGGTAAATTACAATGGTTATTATGGTTAAAATTTATATTTTCAATACTCCTGCAGTGGACATCATTACCTTCTCGTAATCATCTTTAACAATTATATTAGTTTAAAAAAATGTTATGGGCCAATCCGGCCCGATATATATTGACTGGTACAAAAATTTACCCATTTTGACCCATTACCCGCCCGGTCAATGAATTAAAGAAAACTACCCAAGGGTGGCCCGACTGATCTAGCTTCCATCTGGCAAGAAACATAGCCGCTGGAGCAATATTTGATGGAACAAATACCAAGAAATTATAGTCAATCAGGGTCAACTCAGCTAGATAACTTGTCAAAAACTCCTATTCAAGACTCAGGCTCTAACAAAACATAGAAAACAACAATTAAAACTGCGAACAAAAAGGATTATTAAACCCACATTACAAGCAAAGAGACAATATGTACCTGATAGGAAGCTTGTGCTGCTCTTATAAATCTCCTGTAAACAATAAATATTCACAACGGTGCTCTCTTTACAAATAACTTACGCAAAACATAACCTTTTTACGCTTACCTGAGAAATGTTTGTACTGTTGGTGGTGAAAGGTGAAAATTCAAAATGTTCAGAACTTGACTCTCCATTTTCAGAACCTATAAAACTTATTTGACTAAATACTCTGATGATATAGTTAAATAAGTTATACAAGAGTCAAATAATTATAGAAACTAAACCTTTGATTTTGTGTAAGTACCGTCTGTGATGCTTGAAAAATCCTCATCACTTGGTGCAATGGTTTATTCATATTTCCTTCAAACGAAAAGTTTTGTTAATATATTAAGAAGCACAGAAAGATGGTTTAATGCAAGAAAAAAAAGATGTTAGAGCTTACGAAGCAATTAGCATAGAACTGATGCCTAACAGTTGAAGTTTTTGTCGTTCAATATAGTTTTTACGGTTAACAATGTGAAGTTTTCAGTTATTTTAAGAAATGAATCTGGATTTTTTCTTTATGCTTACTTTCATACAACACCTTCTTTATAAATCCATGGATGACCAGCCTTGCTTTGTTGTCTTTTGGAGTTTTTTTGTAGAAAAAGTGAAAATGAAACCAAACGAAAATGAGAAAAAAAGTTAGATTAAATTCTGAAACTACATACTAAAAAGGTGAAACCATAAAATAGCTGAAGATTCACAATGATCAATAGATCAAGTATCATACCGGTTGCAATCAATTCAACATAGGAATCGCCGATATCAGCAAATAATCGAGCAATCGCCTTTACATCTTCCTCATCCTAAACCAAAATTTAATAAAATAAAACAAAGAATAAAATCAATCAGATGTCGTCAGTGATAAAAAAAATACCTTTAAGGAATCTATAAGTTGCGGCTTTAGATTCATAACTTGAGACACAATTATTTGAATCAATGGCATCTGAACGGTAAATCAATCCACGTTTCTTGCAGATGTGTAATGTATCAATTCCGAAATGACTGCAAATAAGTAACATCGAATAATATAACTTTTCATTAGGGTATTTTAGAACAGATCCAAATAACGTATAATAACATATCCAAAATCATCACCGTCGGCACAATCTCCGGGTCAATTTCTTTGCCATCTACAACTTCAATCTCATCTACCAAAACAAAATAAGGAAAAAAAAGAACATTGGAAACAGACAAACAATAGTGACAGACAAGGATTAATTAGCACTCACAAATAGAAATTGAATGAGTAGACTATTTAAAACGTACCTTTTTACAAGTCGAGAGGTGCAGGATTGTGGAGGTGGAATCGACGATTAGAGGAAGTGGAACACATTAGGGTTTCAATGTGTTTGGAACAGGAAAATACTGAAGAATGATTATGCTAGGGTTTTGAGCGCATAAAGATTGAAGAACTGGTGTCACGCCGGTACATGAGGAGTGTGTTTCTGGCCGCCATTGAGTGTGAGTTCAACACAGAAGTCATAAATTGAAGATGATGAAGGGATGACGAAGTGAAGATGGAGAATCGCCTTGATTAGGAGAGGAACAACTTGTGCGGCAGATCTAGGGTTTCTTCAAGTATGTTTCTTTTTTAGGGAGGGGTTGTGTAAGAAGAATGAAGAAAAAGGAAATATAAAGGATCCATTATCCATCATGCTTGACCCATATTCCGACCCAAATTAATCCGGATCCCGCGTCCAAAGAAAAGTGGACGGATTTTCCCGCCAAAATGCACAATCTAGAGGGGCTCATAGCTTGACACCTCAGCAGAATTTTTCACATTTATTATATATAATAGATAGACTCTAGGGACACTTGT
Source organism: Helianthus annuus (assembly GCF_002127325.2). Classification (NCBI taxonomy): domain Eukaryota; kingdom Viridiplantae; phylum Streptophyta; class Magnoliopsida; order Asterales; family Asteraceae; genus Helianthus; species Helianthus annuus. Next base: position 110,523,337 of record NC_035447.2, read on the forward strand.
CATCATATTAGACCATCTCTTATAGATAATTATTATTTTTTTTATATTATAGATAACCCTACAACTAAATATTATTAGTTTAATATCTTATTAAAAATATTGAATTATCAAATGGGTCCACATACTGATCGTAATACGTGAAAATGGGCTTAGCCCACTTTTGATTCGGTCTAACTTAATTAGAACTAAAACAATTTAAACCTTAATTATGTCTAGCACAATATATTAAAGTATGAGATATTAATATAAAAAACTTAATCTATCTATATTATATAATAAAAGAAACCACTTTATGGATGCATTTACGGAGTTTTAAATAAAGGGTTAAATTTATTGAGATTTCGTTAACAAATTTTACAACAACAAAATAATCTATTTTTATCACAAAAACCAAACTTTGTATTAATATATTAAATATTTTTATTTTTCACTATACAAAATTACATTTACTCGACCCATATAATACATGAGTTTTTTAAAATATAACTTTTTATTATCTGATAAATAAAATTAGATTTATTCAATTCGTACAATACACAGGGTTATTTTAAGGATATATATTTTTTTATTATTTAGTACAGAAAATTACATTTATTCAAACCGTGTAATGCACATATTTTTAAAGATGTAATTTTTTATTATTATTTGGTATATAAAATTACATTTATTCAACCCGTGTAATAAATGAGGTTTTTTAAATATGTATTATTTTATTATTTGGTAAACAATATTACATTTATTCAACTCGTGTAATATACATGGTTTTAAAGATATAACTTTTTTGTTTGTTATATAAAATTACATTTATTCAACCCGTACAATATGGTTCTTATAGATATAACTTTTTATTATTTAATATATAAAATTATATTTATTCAACCCATACAATAAATGAGGTTTTTAAAGATATATTGTTTTATTATTTAGTATATAAAATTTATTTATTCAACCCCGTGTAATACACGGGGTTATAACCTAGTAGATACATATAGAGAAATAGAGTGAAATGTGATATAAAAATAAGATTTATGGATATAAGAATAGTGAAAGCGGTTCAAAATACACCAAACTTATATTTTTTATATAAAATAATGAAAAATTTAAAATACACCAAACTTATATTCTTTTGTATAAAGTAGTATAGAAGGATAAATAGAATATAAATATTAGACTAGTTACACGTATGTATTAGGATTCATGGTGTGGGAGAAAGTCCGTTGGGGCTTTATTACATCATATCAACGACACGTAAGTGGGACTTCACTAGGGGTGTAAACAAGTCAGGGTGAGCCCAAGCTTGACTCGGCTACAGCTTGGCTCATCACATTTTTCTGAAGCTTGAGCTCGAGTTCGGCTCGGTTCGAGCTTACTTATTTGAGCTCGAGCTCGGCTCGCGAGTAAAACCCAAAGCTCGAGCTCGGCTCGAGCTATTTTGAGAAAAACCTCAAACGAGCTAAAAGCTCGACTTGACCTCGTTTCAATTTCGCTTAAACCAGGGCCGTCTCCGAAAATCACAAAAAAAAAAAATTGGCCCTGTTCGAGATAAAACATTTGGGCCCTATTCGCAAATCTTCGTATAATATAAACTCATCAATCATTCAATCAAATATACAAATACTAAAAAAGTAGGGCTGTGCAATGGTTCAGAACCGGACCGAACCGAACCGAACCGGAACCGTTAATTGCTAAATTTAAGAACCGGAACCGAACCGTATTATAACGGTTCTAGTTCGGTTCCGAACCGGTTAAACGGTTCTTGTGTAAACGGTTCTCGCGGGAACCGGTTGACAATTAAATCCTAAAATTAACAATTCAATAGAAACACATCAAACCATTTAAAACATTAACTAAGAGTTGTAAGATTCAGAGTTCAACATTGATTTGATTATTTTTGTTCAATATTTATTTTCACATACAGAAAACTATATGTATCAGAAAGCAAACATTATATGCAATCATAAAAAAGGTCATGTAGAATAGCGTACCTGTATTTGCAGAGTGTTGATGGAGATGAACTTGTATGATAGCAATTAGGGTTAGGGTTGAGAGATGGAGAAGAATTACAAGATGAAAGATGAGATCATGGAGTGAATATAAGAAGAAGGAATAAGAACTAGGATGGTCATATGATGTCGAAAAACCCATTAATAAAATAGGGTTTTAAATATTTATAATCCCAACTGGTTCTAGCGGTTCTTTAACCGGAACCGTGGTTTTAACCGGAACCGAACCAGGAACCGTTTTTACCCAAATTTTAGAACCGGAACCGGACCTTATATCCGAAAATACGGTTTGGATCTAGCGGTTCCGGTTCGGTTCCCCGGTTCTGGTGGTTCTGAACCGTATACTGCTCAGCCCTATAAAAAAGCCATAATGCTAGGATAATTGTTATGAAATAGATAATTGTTATGAAATACTACGACGTTTTGTTTTCTTTCCCTTATCTAGCAGGCCCTTATTTTTGTTTAGACTAGTCACTTGAGATTGTTAATTGGGCCATTTTTTTAAAACTTTTAAACATGCCCTTATTTAAAAAAACTTTGGGTCTTTTAGCAGACCCTTATTTATGCAAACATCAAGAATTTTTTTTTTTAAATTTTTCAGGCCCTATATTGATTTGAGCCCTGATCGCAGGCACCTCCTGCACGCACCCCCCTGATAGCCGGCCCTGGCGTAAACAAGCCAAAGCTCGGCTCGCCAATGTTATCATCATTATTATTATTATATTGTGTATAAAAAATAAAATTTAGTTTGGGCTCATTTAGGCTCGCGAGCCTAAACGAGCTTTGTATTTCAGGCTCGAGCTCGGCTTGTTCGAGCTTTTAACAGAGCCGATAACGAATAGTTCTTGAGCCTCTAGACTTGTTTACACCCTTAGGCTTCACTGTTAACTTGTACGATGTGAAAAAAAAGTTTACTTTTAAGTATATAAATAACAAAAAATAAAATAAAAAAATCTTATTGGTATGTGTAAATAGGCCCACAAAAGAGTGTTCCCTTTAACTATATTAAAAAAAAGAGTGAATTACATTTTTCGTTTTTTATGTTTGTAGCGGGTTGCAATGGATGACCTTTAACTTTAATAATTACGGTCACAATCCTTTATTTGGAAAACTTATTACACCATTGGTCCTTTAACACTAACATGGTTAATTTTAAACATTAAGTCATATCATATGCACCTCATGTGAGGGTATTTATGTCTTTTCATAGCTTATTTCTTCCTTCCTTGTAAAACCCTTCTTTCACCATCAACCCCTTATTCATAACACCCACTACACCAGACCGCCGCCACCACCACACCACTATCACAGACACTACCGCCATACCAGCACCATAAGCACCACCACCACCATCTGTAAAATCGCATATCTGTCATAAGGCTGGAAGGTATGGTGTGGGGAGGATGGGCCGCCACGTCAGCGCCACGTCACCGGGAGTGAGGATGGGCCTAAAGGGGATGGACCAAGGGGGTGGAGGATGGGGCTAAATATATATATATATATGTATTTATAGGTATGTGTGTGATGGAGGGGGCCGTCGCGAGCGTCTGGAAGGTGACGAAGAGGACGGGACGGAGGGCAGGGGGCGGTGTTGGGGTGCGGCGTCGGGGCTCGCTGGGGCTGGGCCGGCCCCCATACCTTCTAGTATAAGCACCACCACCACGGCCACCCTAATTCTCCAAATCTCTCGTAAACACCACCACCACAGCTTCCCTTTTTTGATCTCATCAGGTGGTCGACGATGTAGAGAGAGAGAGAAAGAGAGAGTAGATAGGTCGCAGATGGTCGACATCTTCGTCAAGTGACAGCAGTGTGGGGGGAGAAGAACCACCAACAGATTTGACCATCTTCTTCTGGCGGCGGCGGCGTCCGCTTATTCGTGATGGCGGCGCTATTTAGTACAAGTATTTGATGAAGAGAAGCCATCAACCAGCTCTGGTCCTTATCTTCAACATTTATCTCAGATTTATCAACAAAAAAAAAATAATTCTCCTAGTTGTTATCTGAGCAATAAAAATATGTTTAAGATACTTCTGATAATTTACATATCGAACTCACCTACAAGTATCATAAGGTCAAAGGGAGGTTACCAGAAATGTTTCATATGGAGCATTTAGTGGCGAACCATTATGCAGGAAGAAGAACAAAATGATAATAATTTATATATGTTTTTTTAGATTTTGATTTCTTTTTTAAGTTAGATTTTGATTTATTATAAAATTATACTTTTAAATAAAAGGCTATAGTAAAATGACCGAAATACCCTCATGTGCAATAGCGGCGACATATTGATTGTCATCGCTAATAGTGTCGCCGCTATTACTCGTCATTCTTGTAGTGTGTGGGTGGTCTAATGTCCAACCATTTTAGACTCATAATTACTTTTAATAGATTGATAATTAATTTTTAAAATTAATATAGAAAATACTAATCATTAACGTAACTACCATATTCATGTATAGTGTGTATATATACGTGCTAGAAAGCAAGACATAAGTACCATATTTATTATAGTTATGTATTATAGTGCGTATATGCATGTTCAAGCAAAAGACGTAACTAGCGTTATCATGTTCAAGCAAAAGACGTAACTACCATTACCATATTTATTATAGTTGTGTATTATAGTGTGTACAATATATGTTCAAGCAAAAGACGTAACTACCATATATATTATATACATGTGCTCGACTTCCTTCAAGATACGAGCAACCATTTTTCTTAAAATCACTATTCGACAAGTCTCTATTTTGCTAATCAAAAGTTGGTATGGAGGGAATGTTTTGGTTTCTTTGGATTATTTTGATTCCCTGTTTTGCTAATCAAACAGTAAGTTTTCATTGCTTTAACGAGTTCCCATTTGAGTAAAGTAGCTAGTCGTTTAGCACTTGCATTGCATAGAATATAACAATAAAAGGAAAACAAACAAAAAAGCGAAAATTACACAAATAGGTGCTTTGATTCACAGTTAGTTTTTGATTTGGTTCTTAAGTATTCGAAACTACAACGGTTATCACCAAGTTTAGGACTTATCATGCTTACAGTCCTTAAATAGATGTCTAATTTTACAGGTATGTGTTTTCATATTCACAAATTTACCTTTGAGTAAATTGTGGTTTTGGTCCCTGTGGTTTATAGCTCGTTGCTATATTTTACAAATTCTAAAAGTCTTGCAATTTTCATACAAAGGTTTCTATTTTATTGCAATTTCACTCCACCATACTAACTTCATCCACCATCTGGTTAAAACCTAATTACATGAGAGGCATATAATGGGCTAAATTGTAATTAACCATGAAGGAAAAAAAAAAGAAAAAAACATCTTTCTCCAAATTTACACAACTTATCCTTCAGTTTTTGTGTGCTATCAATCTCCCATTTACTTATAACTTCTTCTTCTGATGATGAAATGGCACCTTCATCTAAATCTATCTTTTATATTAAAGCAAAATAGCTTTGACCAATTTACCATGATGTGGCATAGGTCTTTAGCCAGATAATTATTATTTGAGCGCCAACTCCTTTTCCTTCTTTCTCTGCTCTTTTTGAAACCGCCTACATTAATTTGTTGTTCAATTTAGAAACCCTAATCAATTCTCAATCTTACCAAAATTATGAAATCATTTCTTTCTTTAATTTTATTTCAAATAAAAAACCCTAGATGTTACACAATCATCTACATTCTCTAATACTCCTATTCGGATTCCTCTCGGCATGTGTAGATTGTGGAATTCCTTCTTCAATTGGTAACTTTTTTCAATTGAATCTGTCATATCTTTGAATTCTTTGTGTATTTTTATTTATTAATCAGCGACCAAGTCTTGATGATTGTCAGAAGAAGAACGATGGCGGCAACCGGTGTTTCTTTGAATTCCAGTCGCAATCAGATTTATTTTACGAACGTATGTTTAGATTTTGTTCAAATGCTGCTCTGATTTCCTAGTGTGTTTTTTATTTATCGAATTAGGTCCACCGGTTTCATGTGGTTTTGTCTTAGTGTAGGCGGATTGTGCTCTCATTGTTCTTATGTGGTGGATAGAGTATATGATAAAGCAAAAACTGTTGCTACTTTTTGTAGGATTTGCCAAAGCTTAATCGATATCCTTCAACGGTTTTGTATGTGAGTGGTAATGCTCTTGAGAGTTGCCTTCGGTCAGAGAACTATGTAACAATAAAACCATTGATATGTGAAGTTGAAGACACAACACTTCTGGATCTTATACCGTTTCTTGAATGCAAGTACTTCAATTTATATTCAAATAATATTATTTGATTTTTTTAATTGAACTTAATGCTAAGATTTATGGTTTTTTTAACTGCAGATGTTACATGTCATAGCCCTGCTGATATTCAACCTTTACTAGCTTCATATCATGGGCATGATATAGCGACAGAGTTCATTGAACGTTTTAAAGAACATCAGAGGTAAATTTCAGCTGTTTTTTAATTCCTTTTAACAAGTTGTGGGTTTTTAACTAACCTCTAACCTAAGGTGTTTGTTGTGATGATTCAGGAGAAGGCGGGAGCAGAAGCAACAAGGTCATCTGTGGCGTTTCTGATGTGATGGTTTCTAGAAAAGATCCAGATAAGTAAACCCATTACATAGATTTGAGATCGAATATGATCACAACTATAAAGATTGTTGGTTGGTTTAACTTTTAGATCATCTCATGAGGAGTAGAAAACCATTTAGCTACCGAGATCTCATTTTTTGCCATGAAATTTTTGGACCCCTCAAGAATAAAAACTCAGTACATGGCTCTTAAATTGCATATAGGGAGGTATACTTAAATCTGATAACTCAATAATATTATTTAAATATTATTTGTGTAACATATGTGGGCCTTATATAATTTATACATGGCACCTTGAAACTTGTTTGCTTAAATAGACTTATCATATATAATGTATACTTTAAACCTTAAAGGTTGTCTTATGGCCTAAATATGGTGAATAGTTAGAGTAACTTTCCATTGAAGGGTTGGAGGTGTTCTGGCAGCGGAGGTGGTGCTGGCGCAGAGGTTTACAGGGTCCGGTACTCCGGAACGATACCACCTGTTTAGCCACCTGTGTAACACAGGAAAACTAAGTCCTTTAATCATGGTAAACTTTTATTTATATATAGATATAACTTCATGTGGTTGGCCATCATCATTCTTATTAAATGGATGTTGGATTATGGTTAATACAGTGTGGATTATATTGTTCTAAAACGTGTGGATCGCAATGATCTTCCAGACGTTGGGAGTGGTCATTTCGCAGAGACTGTTAGAGCAATGAAGGTATAATGTATACAAATTCTACTGATTCCTGCATATTATATATAGTGGGCTGCAGATAACTGAGGATCATGGCCTCTTCACCTATGAACCGGTGTAATGATGATGTGGCAACGGACGCGCAACTGAAACATGAGTGTATGTTGCATAGGTAACTTAAAAATGATCCTAAATTAAAGTCGTTTGAACTTTTGATCCTTCACGTGAATTGTCACACCCCCAAGAATCCACCCGCGGTGTACCACCGCTTGGAGGCGTGACATGACCAGGATCAAGCCACCAATCATATTGAACATGTAAATAAGTAGTGATCATTATTCAACAATACGAAAGGTGTTTTCAAAACCAACATAATCAAGTGTAGCGGAAGCATAAATGTAAAAACCCAAACATAAGTATTAAGTGTGTAATGTCATAAACGTTTAACAAGCATTCACGATCCATTGCCCACAACGACCTGCTCCTCCTTGTGCAAGCTCCATATGTACCTAAGGTCCTGCAAGGCATGCAGCAAAGAGTCAACAACTAGTTGAGCGAGTTCACAGTGTACGGTTCAGTAACTGTAATAGTATGAGTAGCATTATGTTCGTTCGTTAAGTCATGTCTCGTATTAGTTTCCATCGCGGCCCTCTCGGCATGTATGCGAAGATTAGGGGAAATATTCCCAAATATTCTAGACTATGTATATTTGTATCGCGGCCACCCTGGCATGTGTGCGAAGTTTTAGTATGTATAGTTCGCGGCCTTCCTAGGCATGTGTGCGAATGATTAGTCATAATATCGCGGCCAACCCCTGGCGTGTGTGCGAAGATCAGTTCAATTGGTATACTAGTCTAGCCGTATCTTATCATTACTCTTCCTCTCCCGAGGACCATATCATTAGGTTCTATTAACTAAGTATTTACGAATAAATCATCCAAATCCCATTCCCACCCTGGGAACCCCATGCCTTGGCTGTGTTGGTTTGTGTCACACCCCCAAAATCCACCTGCGGATAACACCCGCTTCGAGGGCGTGACTGACCAGGATCCAGCCACCAATTATACTGAATAATTAAGTTGATAACAAAAGTAATACTTACTAACCATAAATTTTAGCAAATATCAAGTTCAGAGTTTAAGGTTTTAAGTTCAAACAGTTAATAAGTAGCGGAAGCATAAGTAAGGCAGTTTAAACAAAGTTCATAATTCAAAATAAGGTGACACCCAACACAAGGGTGAACAGACACTACACGTTCCCAAGCAGCAAGCTCCTTCGTCACGGGTTACCTGCAAAGCATGCAGTAAGGGGTCAACAATAATGCTGAGTGAGTTCACTAGTTGTCCAGTTTTAATTTCCAAAAACTTGTTTTCACCAGTTAATTTATCCGTTTATACATGCCATGGGGAGCTACCCCAAAAGTTAGCGACTAAACTGTTTTTCCAATACCGAACACTAGGTAACCGTTGCGTTTCCGCAGGATGCCCCGATGTCAATGTTCTATCATCATTGACGGATGCCTGAGTACATTAGTTCACGACCGATCCCAAACCAGGGCACGGTGTGAGGCTGGTAAACACCTAAATAGCGCTATCAACTAATAACCCGTTCGCCTGACCCCGGCGACTAATCGGTATTTGTAGTAGGGACTTGAGTGATAGAGTTTCGTTTAGTGCCGTTAGTTGCAATCCGTATAAACAGTAATTAACCAAAAGGTTTCCCAATACCAGGGAAGGAAAGTAAGTTTTGTTCCCAATAACTAGGGAAGGTATGTAAATGGTATCCCCTTTTCAAGGGGATAGGGTTGTTTTAGTCTCGTGTCCCAAACCACCGGGACGCATGCTTTTAAGTTGTGAACTCACCTTGGGTTGCTCGGTAGATTTAGGTTACTTGGTCAAACACGCTGGTCACCACGTCCTAACATGGTTACCGGTATAGGTCAGGTTCGGTATACAAGCATTTACGTAAAACACATACTGGCATGTAACATACATACAAATAAACAGTCGTGGGGTTATTGGGCCGGCCTAAACAATTAAGCAGTCAACAGCAACACATAATCCAGTCAACAGATAGCCCAAGTTAAACACATATTGGCCCAATAACCAAAATGGACAGCCCACTCGCAACCAGGCGGTCTCGAGTCGCAACCAGGAGGTTTCGGCTTGTCACGTTGTGGTTGCGAGTCGCAACCGCGTGGTCTCGAGTCATCACGCTGTGGTTGCGAGTCGCAACGGTCGTAGTCTCGAGTCGCAATCTCGTGGTTTCGAGTTGTCCTGCTATGGTTGCGAGTCGCAACCGTGTGGTTTCGAGTTGCCATGCCATGGTTGCGAGTCGTAATATGTCCCTTTCATGCACACGTGATGATGCAGATATGACAGTCCAATTTGTACCAAGAAATCAGACCCAGATTAGGAAACAACCAATAAGGTTCCTACTAACACTTTGCCTAATCTGAATATTAGTAAACTTAGATCAAACTTTGCCATTTTTAAATCTTCAAACCACATTCAAGAAGTTCATCCTATATTCAAAGTTTTCTAGGGTTTTCATGTCAAATATAACTATATTTTATGAACCAAAACCATATGTTTTTAACAAGATTATCATGGCAAGAACAAAGAACATACAATATATAGCCGAAATCTTATGTTTAGCATTATCATTTTGCAAGAAACAATGAAGCATAGTGTGTTTAGCCATAATCATCCTTAGACTACCATTTGTTAGTCATTTTGAACATGTCATCAAGCATTCAAACATAGTGGTTTACACATAATGCCAAACTTCACAAAACATCCTAAAAATCATGCATAACATTATTAATCAAGCATTCTAGTTCATGAACATTTCATAAATCATAAAGTTAACACTAACCGGTTATGAAGAAGAAGAAGGAGCCGAAAGAAAAGAAGAAAATAAGAGAAGATGAAGTGTCCGAGTGATGATCTTGACCGAGTTCTTGTCCGAGATCCTTGCTTGAACCGTGATTTGGAAGAGATGGAATGTTGTTTTGGGGTTTCTAGTTGAGAGAGAGTTTAAGGAGTGTTTGTGTGTGTAAAATGAAAGAAGTGGGGGAAAGGTGGGATTATATAACAAGGTTCAACATAGGCTAAGGGTTTCGGCCCAAACCGGTTACGGCCCAAAGGCCCACTCGGGACCAAGCGGCCCACTCGCAACCGGGTGGTTGCGAGTCGTGGTCTCGACTCTCATACACACATATATATATATATATTACATACATATCGCACATATCATGTAAAAGTCACATTTTCATTTAATAATATTTATATATACACAAAATATTACAAGGTGTTCGTTCGGAAAAACCTAGAGTGTCACATTATCCCCAAGTTTTAAGAACTTTCGTCCCGAAAGTTGAAGCAGCCACTGCCAAGCTAGCGTGTTTTAACGGGGTGTCACATCATCCCCCCGTTAGTTTGGAATTTCGTCCCGAAATTCGGTTGTAGCTTCAGTGCTGGGGTTTTCGTTTGGGAACAACTGGGGATACTTGGACTTCATCTGGTCCTCCCGCTCCCAGGTAAACTCTGGGCCGCGTCGTGAGTTCCAACGAACTCGCACGAGAGGTATCTGGCTACGTTTGAGGGTTTTGATCTCTCGATCCATGATCTCAATCGGTTCCTCAGTAAAGTGTAGCTGTTCATCAATCGTCAGTTCCTTAAAAGGAATCACAAGTGTTTCATCCGACAAACACTTCTTCAGGTTAGATACGTGAAATACGTTGTGTACCGCGCTCAGCTCTGCAGGCAGGTTTAATCTATACGCCACCTTACCGATTTTCTCGGTAATTTCGAATGGTCCAACATATCGTGGATTCAGCTTGCCTCGTTTACCAAAACGAACCACACCCTTCCAGGGTGAGACTTTAAGTAGAACCCGGTCCCCGACCTGGAATTCTAACGGTTTCCTACGCTTGTCAGCGTAGCTTTTCTGACGGTCACGAGCTGCCGCCATGCGTTGCCTGATCTGTGAAATCTTTTCGGTTGTATCTACCACTAGTTCTGGGCCTGTGAGTTGACTGTCACCTACTTCCGCCCAGCAAAGAGGTGATCGGCATTTACGACCGTACAATGCCTCAAAAGGTGCCGCCTGAATGCTAGTGTGGTAGCTGTTGTTGTAGGAGAATTCCACCAGCGGTAGATGCTTCTCCCAGTTCTTGCCAAAATCGATCACACATGCTCTAAGCATGTCTTCCAGGGTTTGGATGGTGCGTTCGGACTGCCCATCCGTTTGCGGGTGATAAGCGGTGCTCATGTCCAAACGTGAGCCAAAAGATTTGTGCATAGCTTGCCACAACTCGGAAGTAAAACGAGCGTCTCGGTCGGAAATAATAGAAGTTGGCACCCCGTGCCTGGAGACTACTTCCTTTAAATAGATTTCTGCTAAGGTAGAAAACTTGTCTGTTTCCTTAATAGCCAGAAAGTGTGCAGACTTAGTCAATCGATCTACTATCACCCAAATAGTGTCATTCCCGCGTTGAGATCTAGGTAGTCCTGTAACAAAATCCATGGAAATTTGCTCCCATTTCCATTTTGGGATTTCGGGTTGCTGGAGTAGGCCTGCTGGTTTCTGATACTCGATCTTGACTCTTGCGCAGGTCAAACATTTGCCAACGTAAGCGGCTATGTTGGCTTTCATGCCAGGCCACCAGTAAGTAGTCCTTATGTCGTGGTACATCTTATCTGAACCAGGATGTACTGAATAACGGGACTTATGCGCTTCGTCCATCACAAGCTCTCGTAGATCTCCGTAAAGTGGGACCCAAATGCGTCCTGCCACATAGTAGGCGCCGTCTTCTTTTTGTTCTAGCTGCTGCCTCGATCCTCGCAGGGACTCAGCCCTGATGTTTTCCGGTTTCAGAGCTTCAATCTGGGCATTTCGGATTTGGGTAGGGAGATTAGACTGGATGGTAAGTTGTAATGCTCGCACGCGCTTTGGTATAGTGTCCTTCCGGCTGAGGGCGTCTGCCACAACATTGGCCTTGCCCGGATGATACTTTATGGCGCATTCATAATCATTCAGAAGTTCGACCCATCGACGTTGTCGCATGTTTAATTCCTTTTGCTTGAAGATATGCTCGAGACTCCTGTGATCGGTGTAAATGGTGCACTTGGTACCGTACAGGTAGTGTCTCCATATCTTAAGCGCAAAGATCACTGCTCCCAGCTCCAGATCGTGCGTTGTGTAGTTCCTTTCGTGCGTCTTAAGTTGTCGAGAGGCGTAAGCAATAACTTTCTCGCGTTGCATCAACACGCAACCGAGCCCATGAATAGATGCATCGCAATAAACTACGAAGTCGTCAGTGCCTTCAGGCAACGAGAGAATAGGAGCACTACAGAGGTTATCCTTAAGCCTCTGAAAAGCAGATTCCTGTGCTTCATTCCACTTATAGGTGACGCCTTTCTGAGTGAGCGTAGTGAGGGGTTGTGCAATCTTTGAGAATCCCTGAATAAATCTGCGGTAGTAACCTGCTAATCCCAAGAATTGGCGAACTTCAGTGGGAGTCTTAGGGGTAGGCCAATTCTTTATAGAGTCGATCTTAGCCGGGTCGACGTGGATTCCATCTTTGTTAACCACGTGCCCAAGGAAATGGACTTCCCGAAGCCAGAAGTCGCATTTCGAGAACTTGGCGTACAGTTGCTCATTGCGAAGGAGTTCGAGGATAAGGCGTAGGTGTTGCTCATGCTCTTCCTGACTTTTCGAGTAGATCAAAATGTCGTCTATGAACACGATCACGAACTTGTCGAGGTAGGGTTTGCATACTTGGTTCATGAGATCCATGAACACTGCGGGCGCGTTGGTCATTCCAAAGGGCATAACGAGGAATTCATAATGACCATAACGAGTTCTGAATGCAGTTTTGGAGATGTCTTCATTACGGACCCTTAACTGATGGTAGCCTGATCGCAGGTCAATCTTAGAATAGTAGCTTGATCCTTGCAATTGATCGAATAGGTCGTCGATTCGAGGGAGAGGGTAACGATTCTTGATGGTAACCTTGTTCAGCTCACGATAATCAATGCACATTCGGAACGTGCCATCCTTCTTCTTAACAAAGAGTACCGGTGCTCCCCAGGGTGATGAACTAGGGCGAATAAACCCTTTATCCAAAAGTTCCTGTAGTTGAGTAGAGAGTTCCTTCAATTCTGCGGGGGCTAGTCGATAAGGCGCACGAGCTATAGGCGCTGCTCCGGGGGCTAGCTCGATTTGGAATTCGACCTGACGATGGGGAGGGAGTCCAGGTAATTCCTCAGGAAATACCTCGGGGTAGTCACGCACTACTGGAAAGTCTTCAATCCTCTTTTCCTTTTCCTGCGTGTTGGTGACAAGTGCTAAGATAGCGGTGTGCCCTTTTCGTAAACACTTCTGGGCCTTCAAGAACGAGATAACGCCGGAGATTTCTCCACCTTTGCCACCTTGTACAATGAGGGGTTTGCCAGAACGGCGAGGAATACGAACTGCTTTCTCTTGACAGAGGATCTCAGCGCGATGCTTGGATAACCAATCCATACCAATAACGACGTCGAAGCTTCCAAGAGTAACAGGGAAAAGGTCGATACTAAATGTCTGACCAGACAACTCTAGTTTGCAGCCCTTGACAGCATGTGAGGCCTCGATGTTTCTACCATTAGCTAACTCGACGATATGAGGAGAACTTAGTAACGAAAGCGGACGCTTAAGCTTCTTACTAATACGTAGGGATACATAACTAGCATCGGCACCGGAATCAAATAACACAGAAACATAACGATCATCGAGTAGGAACTTACCCGCCACGACATTGGGGTCATTCCTTGCTTCACCAGCTCCAATCACGAAAGCCCTTCCTCTAGCACCATTCCCAGCATTGTTGTTCTGATTGTTGTTCCCAGCTCCCTGATTATTGTTGCGGTTCTGATTCAGTTCAGGGCAATCCTTCTTAAAGTGCCCTGTTGCCCCACATTTAAAACATGCTCGGTCGTTCCCTTGCTGCTGTTGCTGTTGGGGTTGTTGCTGATTTTGTCTTGCTGGGAGCTGACTTCTACAATCCTTGGCTTCGTGCCCCATCTTGTGGCATCGCTGACACTGGCCCTTGTTACATGCCCCATTGTGGTGCCTGTTACACTTGTTGCACTTAGGGTAGCTTCCCCGGTAGCCACCCTGTTGCTGAGTGCCCTTGTTGTTTTCAGTTTTCCTTTGTTGTGCTGGGGCCTGAGTGGGGTTAGCATCCTTGCTTTGATTTCCTTCCCACTTACGCTTGTTGTCACTAGAAGTTCCAACAGTAGCACTGATCCTTTTGGGCAACCGGCCCTCTTCTACGGCCTGATCAGTAAGTTTGTGGGCAAGTCGAACGATCGGCTGAATGGTAGTGTGGTTGGCTGAAGTTACATGGCTTCGAATTTCTGGAGCCAAACCCTTGATGTACAGTTCGATTCTTCGATACATGGGTCGAGACATGTTTGGGCAAAGAGCAGCATAGTCATTGGACAGCTTGGTGTAAGTTTCAATCTCTGACCCAACCATCTTGAGCTCATAGTACTCATTCTCAAGCTTGTGGATGTCATCCCGGTGACAGTATTCCTCCTTTATCATGTCCTTGAAATCCTCCCACGCAGTAGCATTTGCAGTTTCCAATCCAAACATCTGAATCTGCGCCTTCCACCAAGAAAGCGCGCTTCCTTCAAGCGTAGCAGTAGCAAATTTCACCCAATTCGCAGGGGGACATTCGCAAACAGCAAAAACAGCTTCAATTTTCTCAATCCAATGCAGAAGACCTATGGCACCCTCAGTGCCGTTGAAAGGGAGAGGCTTGCAATCCATGAAAGTTTTGAAAGTACACACGGGTGGTTGCGCAGGTGCATGCTGACCTATAGGGTGAGCTGCGAAAGCTGCAGCCACTGTGTTGAGCAGGTTAGTGAACTGAGCCTGTGTCATGTTGATGTTTCCCCTTCCACGTCCACTCATTGTCTTCATAACCAGAAAACACAATAGGAGTGTGATGCCGTAGTGTAACGAGAATGAGATAGAAAAGAGAGGTGTATCTATCTAATTAGGCATACTAATATGTATAGCAAAACAGGAAACATAAAGTAAGCAAACAAGTAAACACTGGTCCGAGCTATGAGGTCAAATGTGTCGAGCCTTGCACTTGGAGTGTAGTGTCGTCGCGAGTCACGGGTTATAGTCTGGTTTTCTCCAAAAAGATTTTTCCCTTTTTAAAACCAAGTTCACTATAACCAATGGCTCTGATACCAATCTGTCACACCCCCAAAATCCACCTGCGGATAACACCCGCTTCGAGGGCGTGACTGACCAGGATCCAGCCACCAATTATACTGAATAATTAAGTTGATAACAAAAGTAATACTTACTAACCATAAATTTTAGCAAATATCAAGTTCAGAGTTTAAGGTTTTAAGTTCAAACAGTTAATAAGTAGCGGAAGCATAAGTAAGGCAGTTTAAACAAAGTTCATAATTCAAAATAAGGTGACACCCAACACAAGGGTGAACAGACACTACACGTTCCCAAGCAGCAAGCTCCTTCGTCACGGGTTACCTGCAAAGCATGCAGTAAGGGGTCAACAATAATGCTGAGTGAGTTCACTAGTTGTCCAGTTTTAATTTCCAAAAACTTGTTTTCACCAGTTAATTTATCCGTTTATACATGCCATGGGGAGCTACCCCAAAAGTTAGCGACTAAACTGTTTTTCCAATACCGAACACTAGGTAACCGTTGCGTTTCCGCAGGATGCCCCGATGTCAATGTTCTATCATCATTGACGGATGCCTGAGTACATTAGTTCACGACCGATCCCAAACCAGGGCACGGTGTGAGGCTGGTAAACACCTAAATAGCGCTATCAACTAATAACCCGTTCGCCTGACCCCGGCGACTAATCGGTATTTGTAGTAGGGACTTGAGTGATAGAGTTTCGTTTAGTGCCGTTAGTTGCAATCCGTATAAACAGTAATTAACCAAAAGGTTTCCCAATACCAGGGAAGGAAAGTAAGTTTTGTTCCCAATAACTAGGGAAGGTATGTAAATGGTATCCCCTTTTCAAGGGGATAGGGTTGTTTTAGTCTCGTGTCCCAAACCACCGGGACGCATGCTTTTAAGTTGTGAACTCACCTTGGGTTGCTCGGTAGATTTAGGTTACTTGGTCAAACACGCTGGTCACCACGTCCTAACATGGTTACCGGTATAGGTCAGGTTCGGTATACAAGCATTTACGTAAAACACATACTGGCATGTAACATACATACAAATAAACAGTCGTGGGGTTATTGGGCCGGCCTAAACAATTAAGCAGTCAACAGCAACACATAATCCAGTCAACAGATAGCCCAAGTTAAACACATATTGGCCCAATAACCAAAATGGACAGCCCACTCGCAACCAGGCGGTCTCGAGTCGCAACCAGGAGGTTTCGGCTTGTCACGTTGTGGTTGCGAGTCGCAACCGCGTGGTCTCGAGTCATCACGCTGTGGTTGCGAGTCGCAACGGTCGTAGTCTCGAGTCGCAATCTCGTGGTTTCGAGTTGTCCTGCTATGGTTGCGAGTCGCAACCGTGTGGTTTCGAGTTGCCATGCCATGGTTGCGAGTCGTAATATGTCCCTTTCATGCACACGTGATGATGCAGATATGACAGTCCAATTTGTACCAAGAAATCAGACCCAGATTAGGAAACAACCAATAAGGTTCCTACTAACACTTTGCCTAATCTGAATATTAGTAAACTTAGATCAAACTTTGCCATTTTTAAATCTTCAAACCACATTCAAGAAGTTCATCCTATATTCAAAGTTTTCTAGGGTTTTCATGTCAAATATAACTATATTTTATGAACCAAAACCATATGTTTTTAACAAGATTATCATGGCAAGAACAAAGAACATACAATATATAGCCGAAATCTTATGTTTAGCATTATCATTTTGCAAGAAACAATGAAGCATAGTGTGTTTAGCCATAATCATCCTTAGACTACCATTTGTTAGTCATTTTGAACATGTCATCAAGCATTCAAACATAGTGGTTTACACATAATGCCAAACTTCACAAAACATCCTAAAAATCATGCATAACATTATTAATCAAGCATTCTAGTTCATGAACATTTCATAAATCATAAAGTTAACACTAACCGGTTATGAAGAAGAAGAAGGAGCCGAAAGAAAAGAAGAAAATAAGAGAAGATGAAGTGTCCGAGTGATGATCTTGACCGAGTTCTTGTCCGAGATCCTTGCTTGAACCGTGATTTGGAAGAGATGGAATGTTGTTTTGGGGTTTCTAGTTGAGAGAGAGTTTAAGGAGTGTTTGTGTGTGTAAAATGAAAGAAGTGGGGGAAAGGTGGGATTATATAACAAGGTTCAACATAGGCTAAGGGTTTCGGCCCAAACCGGTTACGGCCCAAAGGCCCACTCGGGACCAAGCGGCCCACTCGCAACCGGGTGGTTGCGAGTCGTGGTCTCGACTCTCATACACACATATATATATATTACATACATATCGCACATATCATGTAAAAGTCACATTTTCATTTAATAATATTTATATATACACAAAATATTACAAGGTGTTCGTTCGGAAAAACCTAGAGTGTCACAGTTTGCTCGGCAGATACACAAAAAGGTTTTCTTGAACTAAGAGTGGTCAACCACGTCCTATCAGGGTTACCATACAAGTCAGGTTTTGACTCAAGTAATGCACACAAGTATCACATAAGATAGCATATAGGAAACACACACGGATCATAGCAACACACACTAACACGTTTAACAGTTATAACGTATTCAAGATTGGGCGCGCACAAGCTTAGCGACCTTGTGCGAGTCGTCCGTTGGAGCCCAATAAAAACCCGGCCCATTATCAAGAAGCCCAAATAACATAAGTGGTTAAATAAGTAACCGGCCCAAACAATAAAATCACGGATCCCTTGTGCAATCCGTGAACCCTTGTGCGATTGAAGCTAATCTGGCCCAACATATACCCGGCCCAACAGTTAAGTGACACAACAACTTGTGCGGTCCAGTAATCTTGTGCGACTGTGGGTGCTTTGTGCGACTGGACTCCTTGTGCGAGTGGATCATCTTGTGCGACTGCACTTGTGTATTCGGTCTTGTGCGATTAGTTTAAATGTTCCGGATTTCATGCAATCGGTTACAAGCATTCATTGGTTTCCAAACTTATCATTTATCAATTAACAAGTTTCCAACTATTCGTTCGACATACAATCGATCAAACAAGGCAATTATCAACTGATTCATAAGAACCCTAATCATAACCAAATCATGAACAATACTCATAACACTTTAACATATTATCACGATTCATATCCTTGATTACTAGCATACATACTAACTTAACAATCACAACATTCATCCGATTGTTAATATATTCCAGCCGATTCACATGCACATCAACGATTAATGATTTAAATCACAATCAATCACAAGATACCATTAACACATCATGCAATAAATCCGATAACCATTCATGATAGCCGATTCACATTTTTATACATATTCGATTCACAAGAACATCATTCATATACACTATATCATGGCAACATAATATCATTTAACTACAACATCAAAGAACACTAACCGGTTAAGAGAATGATCCGAATCACAAAGATCTTTGATCCGAAAGGGTTGCTCGCCGTCGGCTTCAAGAGAGGGAAGGAGAGCAAGTAGGGTTTTGTGTGTGAGGGTGTTTTGCAAATTATGAGAAGATTACTAACACTCTAAGTGTTATGCGTGTAAGGTGGGTGGGCCGAACCCTCGCTTGGGCTGCCCTTGATCCGTGTACAAAGAGTAAGGCCCGAAGTGGGCTTGTGCGATCGGGTTGAGCTCGTTTAATACAAACATTCAATAACATACATACATGCACATAATAGCATTCAATAAATCAAGATTCACATAATTCACAACACGTTCACATACTTTACATACATCACAAAGATAGGTTCGAAATACGAGTTGTCACATTATCCCCAACTTAAAAGAAATTTCGTCCTGAAATTTGGTACGTACTCACTGAGGAAGCTAGGTAAGTTATATCGTTTACTGGTTTTCCTGGGGTGTCACATCCTCCCCCCGTTGATCTGGAATTTTGTCACATCCCAATAATTCCACGTATTACCGGTGGGCCCGGTGGGGAGTATCGTGACGTAGTTGATATCATCATTGTAATCATACACAAATATATAGCACAGCGGAAGGCTGGGAAATAAACTATTACAAACCATACTGTCTGTCGATGTTCGAGTACAAGAATAATACAAACTGGAATGTAATAAGATCCACAGGCAGTTCATAAAGTACAAAGAAACAAAAACTACAGACTCCGGGTATCTATGGGATTTGCAAGATCCTCTACAACACCCTATAGCTCCAGCCTATTTCGATAAGTACCTGTCAATTCAATCTTTAGGAAAATACGTCAGTATACACTGGTAAATACAATTTAACTGACTCATTTTGAAAGCGATTAAGAAAATTGGTTTAAAATGCACAAGGCACAAATCCTTTATAACTTGGGACAATCTTATTAAAATCTTGTATACAGTTTTACATGTTTGTCATACATGTGGGGCCGGTTTATAAGCCGGACTTGATTAACTGACTCACCACTTATAGAACCCACAGAGGAGTTATCCCCAACTTGTGGGTAAATTATTATTTAGCATTTGCATCTGTCAGGTGCATGCCTGCACCCCGTGCATAGGTCGTGGCCATTAATAACTTAAATGAGCCAAGGATATCCAGGACACGATCGTTAACCCCCAAATGTTTATGTTATCAAACAATACAGATTAAAACGGGTTATGCGGATTTATTAAATCACAATCCGACATAATAATCCCATACCCGACCAAGCGGTATTAATATACCGTATCCCAAGCCCGTATAGGGAAAATAAGTCAAAAGCATTTACCAGTTGTAGCAGTAAATTCCTAAAGTTCTTGAAAGATACTTTTTACCGGAAGCTATGAATCTATATAGAAGGTTTAATTATCTATTAGGATGCTAACGGGTCTTTACTTAAGTCAAAGACTTAGACCGACTAGTTAGAAAGAAACCTTACGGACCTAACAGGTAGATTAAACGGAAACCGGGATAGAATGTGATTTAGACCCGACAAGCTTGAATACTTGTATAATATGGGTAAACTAAACACATTCTGGAAAATGAGGTTTTAATGACAAGGTTAAGTCCGTTTCGGCTATTTTACGTAAACTAGTCACGTAACCCGATCCGAACGCGTACATGCGTAACGGGTAACCGGACAAGCTATAAACAGGTCTTAATCATTATTATGCTCATAATGTGTTAATATATCAGTAGTATATCAACATTTATGCCCAAAAACAATTTAAACCAAAATAGGTCCCATAAGGGTATTTTGGTAATTTTGCATAGGCTTTTAAGGGTTAAAAATAGATTTTTGAGTTTAAAACATTAGCTTACTGTAATATTATGTAAATTAGTTTAAAACATCAGTAGGTTATGAGTTTTAAATGATAAATATAGTTTTGACCCAAACTAGGCGCTAAAAACGCTAAATATGCGATTTACAGGGCTAATATGATAAAAATAGGAAATCTGATATTTTGATCAGTTTATGAGGCTCAAAATAATACATTTATCATTTATGATCAGTAGCAAAAAGTTTGGCTTCAAAAAGTTATGTAAAACTCATTTTATGCATGAAAAGGGTAAAATCGGTAATTACCGAAACTAGGCTATAATCCTATGTTAAGTTCAGCTTAAAATAAATAAAAATCTTTAAAAAATCCCAAAATATTATTTAACATCAGTAGGTAAAAAGTTTGGTGACAAAAATCGGGTTTAGATGGGCCTTATGCTAATTACGCTTTCTAATTAGTAAGAAGTCCCTTAATTACGCTATTGAGCATAACTCCCATTCTAGACCTCAAACTGATGTCAAATTTTTGGGACATGTCTAAATGTTAGTAGCAAAGGTTTGAGTTCATTCACATTGCTAAAAGTCTTTGTTTTATGCAAAAAGGGCGTTTTAGGCATTAATGAGCATAATTACGATCAAGAGCATAAATTACAAACGATTAGGCACCATGCAATATAACTTCAGAGAGTTATACTACAATGTAATATGGTCCTAATGGAAGCTTAAAACATGGAAGAAATAAGCTTGAATGGGTTAGAACTGAAAGTCATAGCAAACGTCAAGCTTTTGCGACTTTCGGTTATAATCTGCCCTTAGATGATTAATTGTCGGATTAGGACTGATAAAACATGTTTATATAGTCATTACCGAGTCATTAGAATGTTATATTATAATTTAGAACCTCTGGTTTATTAATTTTAATCATTTTAGTCAATTCTGTCCAGTTTGACTTTTTGTCAAACTACTTTGACCCGACATTTAACCAGTCAAACAAGATAATTAGGGGACACCCTTTTAGGGGTTAATCACCTATACTAATGTGGTTTCATAACCACTTTCAATTTGATCAGTGGTTAAGCCACATGTAATTAAAACAAAAGTCAAACTAATTATACATTAAGTTTGACTTTTAAGTAATTAAACTAATTAAACAACTTAAAGGAGTAATTAGAAGCTTACTAATGGTCCTAGCAATCTTTTCTACACTTCAAGTCCACTTGTTACTGGTGAGAGCTCCAGAGCAAGTCCCACAAGTGAAGTGTTTGCAATTGTGGTATGAGAGTTCAACCCAATGGTCCTATTTATACTTGATCATTAGCTCTTGGATCAATCCCAGCTGTTATGGAAGGCCCTAGGATCACCCCAGGTGTCCTAGTGGTTTATTTTTACCGTCCAATAATCCATGGTATTGAAATTTACATGCTTAAGTCGGTTTAACAGCTTAACATACATCTGTCCAAAATTTCTGCCCAGCGACGATCTTACAGACCGTAAGCTGGAAGTCTTGCGGTCCGTATCCAGCTCTTACGGACCGTAAGTCAAAACGTATGCGGTCCGTAACCGAACTTAATTTGCAACGCCCAGTTACCATCTTACGGACCGTAAGCTTAGGGCCATACGGTCCATAACCGTTGACCAGAGGACAAAAAAATTTTATAACTTTTATACACTTCACCATGCATGTCTACTGTCCGAATCTTGACCCATAATTCAGTATAATAGTCCATATAACCAGTTCTGAATGCCCAATAACAATGCCATGCAATTGTGTTTCCTTGTACTTAAAGAAGTTGTCCAAACATGAAGGTTTGTACGCTTTTCACATGAACTTCAAATTCTTGAATTGAATTATGAACTATTATTGGTAGCCGAGGTTTAACCTCCCTAATAGCCATTTATCAACGTGTCAATATAATTTGTAAAGCTTTCGGGAATTATCCATAAATGTCATTCAGAGGTAGACTTAACATGTTGACATGTTTAATTTCCGTAGCCTCATTTTTCATATGTATACACGAAATGGCTTCTTGTATTCAATTAACCTTTCGATTAAGAACAAATCTCCCACGAAGTGTCAATCAGAGGCTCAAGTTTGGGCATGTTGACCTTTTAAGTCCTTCACGAGAATACACTCGTTTAAGGTTCGGGACACGTGTCTATATATAACTGGACACGTTTTTACGTGGTGTTACATCCTCACCCCCTTAAAAGAAATCTCGACCCCGAGATTTACTGGAATAAGTGAGGGTATTTCTATTTCATAGTGGACTCCACTTCCCACGTATACTCGGGACCTCTACGAGCGTCCCACTTAACCTTTACTATAGGTACATACTTTCTTCGGAGCTTTTTGACCTGTCGATCCTCGATCGATATAGGTTTCTCAATGAACCTTAAGCTTTTATCAACTTGCACATCCTTATGAGACATTGCCAAGGATTCATCAGCTAAACACTTTTTGAGGTTACAAACGTGGAATACATCATGAATTCCACTCAGCTCCTCTGGCAATCTTAGCCTATATGCTACACTGCCGACGCATTCGAGGATCTCGAATGGTCCGATGTATCTAGGGCTCAACTTGCCCTTTTTACCAAAACGCATCACACCTTTCCAGGGTGACACTTTCAATAAAACTTTATCGCCTACTTCAAACTTTAAGGGTTTTCGTCTCATATTAGCATAGCTTTTCTGCCTATCCCTGGCAGCTTTTAGGCGATCTCGAATTTGAATAATCTTTTCCGTTGTCTCAAGGACTATATCAGGTCCTGATATCTGAGCTTCTCCTACTTCGGCCCAACAGACATGTGTTCTGCATCTCCTGCCATACAGTGCCTCAAAAGGCGCAACCTGAATGCTGTTATGATAACTATTGTTATAGGAGAACTCAATCAAAGGCAGGTGGTCATCCCAACTACTGCCCAAATCAATAACACATGCACGAAGCATGTCTTCTAAGGTTTGAATAGTACGCTCACTTTGACCATCGGTCTGAGGATGGTAAGCAGTACTAAAATTCAGACGTGAGCCCAATGATTGTTGGAAACTTCTCCAAAAGTGAGAGGTGTATCTAGTATCTCTATCAGAGATAATTGCCACCGGTACTCCATGAAGAGCTACAATCTTATCGACATACAACTGGGCCAGCTTATCGGAGCTATAAGTCTCCTTGATGGGCAAGAAATGAGCTGACTTCGTCAGTCTATCAACAATAACCCATATAGTGTCATTTCCGTGCTTTGTTTTGGGTAACTTGGTTATAAAGTCCATGGTTACCATTTCCCATTTCCAAGTGGGAAGTTCCGGCTGTTGTAGAAGTCCTGATGGCTTCTGATGTTCGGCTTTAATCTGAGCACATGTCAGGCGCTTAGCTACATGGGTGGCAATAGATTTCTTTAAACCTATCCACCAATAATTGGCCTTTAAATCTTGATACATCTTGTCACCTCCCGGGTGAACCGAATACTTAGAATTGTGGGCTTACTGAAGGATTACATCCCGAAGTCCTCCTTGAATAGGAACCCAAATTCTGCCATTCATCCTAAGAATTCCATCTTTTCCAGGTGTCAACTGTTCAGCGGTTACACCTAACTTTTCATTTGGAAGATTATCTTCCAACATGGCATCTTTTTGTGCAGCTAAAAGTCTTTCATTCAAATTACTCTTCAACTCAATGCTCTTTGCATTAATCCTAATTGGCTTAACTCTTTCTTTTCGGCTTAAGGCATCTGCGACCACATTTGCCTTACCGGGATGGAAGCGAATCTCGTAATCATAATCATTTAATGTTTCCATCCAACGACGTTGCCTCATATTGAGCTCTTTTTGATTGAACAAATGTTGGAGACTTTTGTGATCTGAATAGATCACACATTTAGTTCCATACAAATAGTGTCTCCACAGTTTTAGTGCGAATACCACAGCACCAAATTCTAAATACATTGCCCCTCTGCATAAGTACACACCCCATGCCAGTGTGTGAAGCATCGCAATAAACAACAAAGTCTTCGACTCCTTCTGGTAGTGACAGAACCGGAGCGTTGCTCAATCTTTGCTTTAAAGTGTCGAAGAATTCTTGCTGCTTGGGACCCCAGATAAATTTCACATTCTTACGGGTCAAGGAAGTCAATGGTGCAGCTATTCTTGAGAAGTTCTCAATGAATCTCCTGTAATATCCTGCTAAACCCAGAAAGCTACGAATTTCTGTAGGTGTCTTAGGCGCTTCCCAATTCATTACAGCCTCTACTTTGGCAGGATCCACTTGAATACCGTGTTTGCTAACCACATGTCCAAGGAACTGAACTTTGCGAAGCCAAAACTCACACTTAGAGAATTTGGCATATAACTTCTCCTGTCGAAGCAGTTCTAAAATACATCGAAGGTGCTTTTCATGCTCCTCTTGGCTACGCGAGTAGATAAGTATGTCATCTATAAAAACAATGACAAACTTATCTAAATATGGTTTGCAGACTCTATTCATGAGGTCCATGAATGCTTCAGGCGCATTAGTGAGCCCAAAAGGCATCACTAAGAACTCGAAGTGTCCATATCTTGTTCTGAATGCCGTCTTCGGAACGTCTTCGGTTCGAACCTTAAGTTGATAATACCCAGATCTCAAATCTATCTTTGAGAAGTAACTCGCTCCTTGGAGTTGATCGAACAAGTCATCGATCCTGGGTAAAGGATAACGATTTTTGATCGTTACCTTATTTAGTTCACGGTAATCAATGCATAAGCGCATTTATCCATCCTTCTTTTTCACAAACAGAATTGGAGCTCCCCAAGGCGAAGAGCTGGGTTGAATGAAACCTTTTTCCATTAACTCATCTAATTGAGTTCTGAGCTCTTTCATTTCGGTAGGCGCTAGGCGATACGGAGCTCGTGCGATAGGCGCAGATCCAGGGAGAATGTCGATCCTGAATTCTACTTGCCTCTCAGGAGGTAATCCAGGTAATTCGTCAGGAAAGACATCAGGATACTCTGAAATAATTGGGATGTCCTCAATCTTCGGCTTTGGATCATTCACCGTCACTTGTGCCATGTAAATGACACATCCACCTTTCAAACACTGGGATACCTTAAGAATGGACACATTGCTTGGCAATCCGTATTGTGTGTCCCCTTGGATAGTGACTGATTCACCGGAGGGGGTTTTGATAATGATAAGCTTTTTATCACAGGCAATTTGGGCTTGGTTATGCGACAACCAGTCCATGCCTAAAACTATATCAAAACCAGCCAATTTCATTGGCAGGAGGGACAGCGGGATAGAATGGTTCTTGATGGACATTGAACATCCATCAAGAAGGGTTGAGGCGGATTCTAAGGTACCATTAGCGAGTTCTACCTCATATTTTATGTCTAGAGTCTTAATAGGCAAATTCAGTAACTTACAGAACTTATGATCTACAAAGGACTTATCGGTACCGGAATCAAATAAGACTCTAGCATAAATATTATTGATGAGGAAGGTACCTGTTATGACGTTATCATCAGTCACCGCTTCCCTTGCCTGCATTTGGAACACTCGGGCATTGTTCTTCTTAGCCTCTTCAGGCTTTTTCGCATTCTTGGGGCAATTGGTCTTAATATGCCCTTTTTCATTGCAACCATAACAGGTTGCATCCTTGATGTTTCGGCACTCAACAGACTTGTGCCCTTTCTTCTTGCAAATCCCACACGGTTTGGCCTGTGGGTCCCGATTGCACTTGCCAAAGTGTCTCTTATGGCAAGTCTTGCATCTGGGCTTGTCATCAGTCTGCCCCTTTTTGGAACCAGAGTTCCCCTTTCCTTTCTTATTCGAGTGAGAGGACTGATCATCCTCTCTCTTCCTCTTCCCCTCTTCAGAATTTTTCTTCGCCCTGCTCCTCACAACATCCAATGTGAGGGATAGTGATAGATCCACAACAGATCTATAGGTGGTTGGCTTAGAAGCCTTCACATTTCCTTTAATTTCAGGGGCCAAACCACCAATAAAACGCGCGATGCGCTTCGGCTCAGGGGTGACTAAATATGGTACCAACCTGGACATGGAATTGAAACTTGTCACATAAGAACTACAATCTAGATCCTTCATTACGAGAGTGAGAAAATCAGTCTCCACGCGCTCTACTTCATGTTGAGGACAATAAGTGTCCTTAACCAAATCGACAAACTTCTCCCAAGAAAGGTTATACAAATGGACTTTCCCTGTGGACTGTACGAGTGCCTTCCACCACGTAAGGGCATCGCCCTTAAAAGATTGGGAGACGAACATAACTACATCTTCCTTAGCGCAGCCGCTAATGTCTATCACCGTCTCCATCTCATCTAGCCACTTCATACAATCTATAGCCCCTTTCTCTCCTGTAAAATCCCTCGGTTTACAGGAAACAAAATACTTGTAGGTACAACCCTTGGTGTACCTAGGGGTCGGCTCAAGATCTATCTGTCTTTTGGGTATACTACCCTGGTTGGACGAATGCACTGACTCACTCTTCTTATGAGTGTGAGATTTAGAATGAGTTTTAGAGTGAGTTTGTGACCGAACGATACTCGGCTCCTTAAACTTAGCATCAACCGCTTGAGAGACTGCAGCGGTGATCATAGCTTGTAATTCTGCACCAGTAATGTTAATTCTGGTATTGCCCTGTGCTGGATGACTGTTTACTTCGTCGTAGCCAGCCATTTCTGAATGCTATAATATAGACAATAATAGTAATTTAAATTACATATAAGTTCATCGCATTGATGATTTATTGGTCATGGTATTATTAAACCATTTAGACCATTTCAAAACATAACTAAATGTTTACATAATGCGTTATTCTACACATTACTAGACAGGGAAAAGATAGAAATTTCACAACTGTCAATGTCATAAAAGACATTTTATCTATCATTAAACTCGTTTCAAAGGACATTAAAATAGCTTAAAAGTTTATCACAAGAACGAGTTGAGATTCTAATTAATGATCTCAAAAATCAGTGATCTTTTAAGGTCTGAACCAAGTTCATTGCTTTTGACAAGAAGTTTATGAATCGTACTTTCATTGTCATTTTACACCTTTGCTTAAAGCATGCATCTCAAATGGATGTCTTGGTGTATTCATCACACTGATATTTTCTAGCCAGGATTCGTATTGATCATTTTCGCTTTATGTGACTTGGAAGGGTCCAAGTACCTTTTGGAAGCTTGTGTGGTTCCTCGCACCGCACAGCTAGGAATGTTAACATATTTTCAGATGTTAACTGAGATTTGCTATCTTAAAAAGGTTGTACCATCATAGCCAATTAATACTTTGGCTAGGTTATACCTCTAAGAGTTTCTTTGGCAGATCAATTATAATTTTGAAAGGAAATAACATGGTGTAATAAAATACACAATTAAAACCAAAGTTAAAACTTCATTACGAAGAAAACGAATACAATCGCCCTAAACGGGACTTAAGAAAGACAAACTACCCGCGCAGGGGTATAAAAGAATGAAAATAAGTCCACGCAGGGACTTGATACAGAATTCAAACAACCACGCAGGGACATTATTACAATAAACAAGAAACAAAAACAACCCTCTATTTCTTCTTCCCCTTGATAAGGTTGGCCAGGCCTTTCATGAAGCTAATATGCCTCTCCTTGTTCTTCTTGGTCTTCTGCTCAACCTTGTCCAACCTCTCCAAGATTTCCTGATTTTGTTGCTGCTGCTGTAGTTGCTGGGAAGGAGGTGGCTGATACGGAGGATACTGATAACCCTGAATAGGGTAGTCAGTTGGATGCATAGGAGGGTAAGAAGAAGGATAAAGGTGATGATACTGCGCAGCCGTAAGATATGGGTCATGAGTTCCATAGCCCAATGGATATCCCGACGGGTCTCCATAAGGATTGTACCCGGAAGAACCTGGGTACGTTGGAATTGGGTTATCAAATCCCACAGGTGGCATAGGTGGTGCATAAGAAGCTTGCGGAGGATCAGCCTCCGGTGCTGCATTTGAGGGCCCACCCATCTGAGGGTCCTCTGGAATAGGGGGATAGGAACTCAACCCTCGAGGAGAACTAAAACGGGGTCCTCCTCTAACGGACATGCGAGCGTTCCTCCTTCGCCTCGGAGGCTCGGGAGGTGGTTGTGGTGGCTGCTGCGGTGGCTCCTCTACCGGGAGTGGTGGTGGTGAGACAGCTTGAAGTTGAGGATCATCTAAAGGTGGTTGAGCCAGAGAGCTATGATAAGATGGAGTAAAGAACCAGTCATAGGTAGCTATCCTCTCTTGGAAGGAGTCGGGTCCATGATAAGGAGATCCCTGGAACGGAGACCCACTAGATATGCTGATAGGGTGGCCCGGGGTTCCTGTTTGCATCTCCGGGTCAGGGTCATCATCCATTTCCATTTCCTGAGAGAAATGGTCCTCAGGGCCCAATGGGTTATAGCCAAGGAAGTCGTTCACATAGTCGGCTGGGTTGAATTGTCTTGGAGAGTAGGGGGATTCAGAATGATGAAATGAATGAGATTGCAAAGAGTTATGCGGTGGGTATGATTCATGCGAATGGTGAGATTGGTCCAAATGGTGAGAGTGTTCGGGCTCATTTGGAGCAAATGGTCCGAAAGACGAATGAAAGGATGGCGAAGAGCTGAGCGAGACTGAGTGTCTTGCCGGCTCGAAGGGTTGACCCCACATATCGCGGGAGTCGGAGGTGGAAAAAGACGCCGATGGAGTGCGTCTGTGAGATGGTCCTGCAGATGACGGTCCTCCACGCATGGGACCCTTGCCACGTCCTCTTAGTCTCGGAGGCATGATGGTAAACTTCCTGTTGAAACAAGTAAACAAAATAAAACAAAACAGAATAATAATAGCGAAGGAAATATAAAGATGCACCCTAGGTCATTTGCCTAGACTCGAGAGTCTAAGGAATGTGCTTATTGTGTCATTGAGATTAAACACAAAAGGTTAGTGTTTAATTCGCTCAATGTTGGCTCTGATACCAACCTGTCACATCCCAATAATTCCACGTATTACCGGTGGGCCTGGTGGGGAGTATCGTGACGTAGTTGATATCATCATTGTCAACATACACAAATATATAGCACAGCGGAAGGCTGGGAAATAAACTATTACAAACCATACTGTCTGTCGATGTTCGAGTATAAGAATAATACAGACTGGAATGTAATTAGATCCACAGGCGGATCATAAAGTACAAAGAAACAAAAACTACAGACTCCGGGTATCTATGGGATTTGCAAGATCCTCTACAACACCCTATAGCTCCAGCCTATTTCGATAAGTACCTGTCAATTCAATCTTTAGGAAAATACATCAGTATACACTGGTAAATACAATTTAACTGACTCGTTTTGAAAGCGATTAAGAAAATTGGTTTAAAATGCACAAGGCACAAATCCTTTATAACTTGGGACAATCTTATTAAAATCTTGTATACAGTTTTACATGTTTGTCATACATGTGGGGCCGGTTTATAAGCCGGACTTGATTAACTGACTCACCACTTATAGAATCCACAGAGGAGTTATCCCCAACTTGTGGGTAAATTATTATTTAGCATTTGCATCTGTCAGGTGCATGCCTGCACCTCGTGCATAGGTCGTGGCCATTAATAACTTAAATGAGCCAAGGATATCCAGGACACGGTCGTTAACCCTCAAATGTTTATGTTATCAAACAATACAGATTAAAACGGGTTATGCGGATTTATTAAATCACAATCCGACATAATAATCACATACCCGACCAAGCGGTATTAATATACCGTATCCCAAGCCCGTATAGGGAAAATAAGTCAAAAGTATTTACCTGTTGTAGCAGTAAATTCCTAAAGTTCTTGAAAGATACTTTTTACCGGAAGCTATGAATCTGTATAGAAGGTTTAATTATCTATTAGGATGCTAACGGGTCTTTACTTAAGTCAAAGACTTAGACCGACTAGTTAGAAAGAAACCTTACGGACCTAACCGGTAGATTAAACGGAAACCGGGATAGAATGTGATTTAGACCCGACAAGCTTGAATACTTGTATAATATGGGTAAACTAAACACATTCTGGAAAATGAGGTTTTAATGACAAGGTTAAGTCCGTTTCGGCTATTTTACGTAAACTAGTCACGTAACCCGATCCGAACGCGTACATGCGTAACGGGTAACCGGACAAGCTATAAACAGGTCTTAATCATTATTATGCTCATAATGTGTTAATATATCAGTAGTATATCAACATTTATGCCCAAAAACAATTTAAACCAAAATAGGTCCCATAAGGGTATTTTGGTAATTTTGCATAGGCTTTTAAGGGTTAAAAATAGATTTCTGAGTTTAAAACATTAGCTTACTGTAATATTATGTAAATTAGTTTAAAACATCAGTAGGTTATGAGTTTTAAATGATAAATATAGTTTTGACCCAAACTAGGCGCTAAAAACGCTAAATATGCGATTTACAGGGCTAATATGATAAAAATAGGAAATCTGATATTTTGGTCAGTTTATAAGGCTCAAAATAATACATTTATCATTTATGATCAGTAGCAAAAAGTTTGGCTTCAAAAAGTTATGTAAAACTCATTTTATGCATGGAAAGGGTAAAATCGGTAATTACCGAAACTAGGCTATAATCCTATGTTAAGTTCAGCTTAAAATAAATAAAAATCTTTAAAAAATCCCAAAATATTATTTAACATATGTAGGTAAAAAGTTTGGTGACAAAAATCGGGTTTAGATGGGCCTTATGCTAATTACGCTTTCTAATTAGTAAGAAGTCCCTTAATTACGCTATTGAGCATAACTCCCATTCTAGACCTCAAACTGATGTCAAATTTTCGAGACATGTCTAAATATCAGTAGCAAAGGTTTGAGTTCATTCACATTGCTAAAAGTCTCTGTTTTATGCAAAAAGGGCGTTTTAGGCATTAATGAGCATAATTACGATCAAGAGCATAAATTACAAACGATTAGGCACCATGCAATATAACTTCAGAGAGTTATACTACAATGTAATATGTTCCTAATGGAAGCTTAAAACATGGAAGAAATAAGCTTGAATGGGTTAGAACTGAAAGTCATAGCAAAAGTCAAGCTTTTGCGACTTTCGGTTATAATCTGCCCTTAGATGATTAATTGTCGGATTAGGACTGATAAAACATGTTTATATAGTCATTACCGAGTCATTAGAATGTTATATTATAATTTAGAACCTCTGGTTTGTTAATTTTAATCATTTTAGTCAATTCTGTCCAGTTTGACTTTTTGTCAAACTACTTTGACCCGACATTTAACCAGTCAAACAAGATAATTAGGGGACACCCTTTTAGGGGTTAATCACCTATACTAATATGGTTTCATAACCACTTTCAATTTGATCAGTGGTTAAGCCACATGTAATTAAAACAAAAGTCAAACTAATTATACATTAAGTTTGACTTTTAAGTAATTAAACTAATTAAACAACTTAAAGGAGTAATTAGAAGCTTACTAATGGTCCTAGCAATCTTTTCTACACTTCAAGTCCACTTGTTACTGCTGAGAGCTCCAGAGCAAGTCCCACAAGTGAAGTGTTTGCAATTGTGGTATGAGAGTTCAACCCAGTGGTCCTATTTATACTTGATCATTAGCTCTTGGATCAATCCCAGCTGTTATGGAAGGCCCTAGGATCACCCCAGGTGTCCTAGTGGTTTATTTTTACCGTCCAACAATCCATGGTATTGAAATTTACATGCTTAAGTCAGTTTAACAGCTTAACATACATCTGTCCAAAATTTCTGCCCAGCGACGATCTTACGGACCATAAGCTGGAAGTCTTGCGGTCCGTATCCAGCTCTTACGGACCGTAAGTCAAAACGTATGCGGTCCGTAACCGAACTTAATTTGCAACGCCCAGTTACCATCTTACGGACCGTAAGCTTAGGGCCATACGGTCCGTAACCGTTGACCAGAGGACAAAAAAATTTTATAACTTTTATACACTTCACCATGCATTTCTACTGTCCGAATCTTGACCCATAATTCAGTATAATAGTCCATATAACCAGTTCTGAATGCCCAATAACAATGCCATGCAATTGTGTTTCCTTGTACTTAAAGAAGTTGTCCAAACATGAAGGTTTGTCGGCTTTTCACATGAACTTCAAATTCTTGAATTGAATTATGAACTATTATTGGTAGCCGAGGTTTAACCTCCCTAATAGCCATTTATCAACGTGTCAATATAATTTGTAAAGCTTTCGGGAATTATCCATAAATGTCATTCAGAGGTAGACTTAACATGTTGACATGTTTAATTTCCGTAGCCTCATTTTTCATATGTATACACGAAATGGCTTCTTGTATTCAATTAACCTTTCGATTAAGAACAAATCTCCCACGAAGTGTCAATCAGAGGCTCAAGTTTGGGCATGTTGACCTTTTAAGTCCTTCACGAGAATACACTCGTTTAAGGTTCGGGACACGTGTCTATATATAACTGGACACGTTTTTACGTGGTGTTACAAATTTCGTCCCGAAATTCCGCAGTGGTAGCTTCAGCCTCAGTAGTGGTTGCATTGGTTCCGAATAACTGGGGATACTTTTCTGTCATCTGGTCTTCGCGTTCCCAGGTGTACTCTGGGCCACGTTTGGAGTTCCAACGAACTCAGACAAGAGGGATTCTCTTGTGTTTGAGGACCTTAACATCCCGGTCCGTGATTTCAACTGGTTCCTCGACGAAGTGCAACTGTTCGTCGATAGTGAGTTCTTTCAAAGGAATTATGAGGGTCTCATCTGACAGGCACTTCTTCAGATTCGACACGTGAAAAACATTGTGAACTGCCCCGAGTTCAGCTGGTAGGTTCAGTCTGTAGGCTACTGTGCCTATTCTTTCTATGATCTCGAACGGCCCGACATACCGCGGATTGAGTTTGCCCCGTTTGCCAAAACGAACCACACCCTTCCAGGGTGAGACTTTAAGTAAAACCCGGTCCCCGACCTGAAATTCCAATGGCTTCCTACGCTTATCCGCGTAGCCTTTCTGACGGTCGCGTGCTGCCGCCATGCGTTGTCGTATTTGTGCAATCTTTTCCGTGGTGTCCACTATAAGTTCTGGACCCGTGATCTGACTATCCCCCACCTCTGCCCAACAGAGAGGTGACCAGCTTTACGCCCGTATAATGCCTCGAATGGAGCGGCTTGAATGCTGGTGTGATAACTGTTATTGTACGAGAACTCCACCAAAGGGAGATGCTTTTCCCAGCTGTTGCCGAAATCGATGACACATGCCCGAAGCATGTCTTCCAAAGTTTGAATCGTGCGCTCAGACTGCCCATCTGTCTGAGGGTGATAAGCTGTGCTCATATCTAACTGAGAGCCAAAAGCTTTGTGCATAGCTTGCCATAGTTCTGACGTGAATCGTGCATCGCGATCCGAAATGATAGAGGTGGGCACCCCGTTCCTTGAGACTACTTCTTTCAAGTATATGTCTGCTAGCGTGGAAAACTTATCAGTTTCCTTGATAGCTAAGAAATGAGCAGACTTGGTGAGTCGATCCACGATCACCCAAATAGTATCGTTCCCGCGCTGGGATCTAGGTAGGCTTGTAACAAAATCCATGGAAATTTCCTCCCATTTCCATTGTGGTATCTTTGGTTGCTGAAGTAAGCCTGCTGGTTTCTGATATTCTGCCTTGACTCTTGCACAGGTCAAGCATTTACTGACGTAGGTAGCGATGTGGGCCTTCATGCTAGGCCACCAATAAGTAGTTCTGATGTCGTGGTACATTTTATCCGACCCTGGGTGTACCGAGTAGCGGGATTTGTGAGCTTCATCCATCACTAGCTCACGCAAGTCGCCATAAAATGGGACCCAAATATGCCCCGTTACATAGTAGGCGCCGTCTTCCTTCTGTTCTAATCGTTGCCTTGAGCCACGTAAGGCTTCAGCCCTGACGTTTTCTGGTTTCAATGCGTCTACCTGAGCATCTCGTATCTGTGCTGGAAGATTAGACTGAATGGTGAGCTGCAATGCTCGCACGCGTCTAGGTAGAGTGTCTTTCCGACTGAGGGCGTCAGCCACAACATTGGCTTTCCCTGGATGGTACTTGATGGCGCATTCATAATCGTTAAGTAATTCAACCCATCGACGTTGACGCATGTTCAATTCCTTCTGCTTGAAGATATGCTCGAGACTCCTGTGATCGGTGTAAATAGTGCACTTGGTACCGTACAGGTAATGTCGCCATATCTTAAGCGTGAAAACAACAGCTCCCAGCTCTAAATCATGTGTCGTGTAGTTTCGTTCGTGAACCTTAAGTTGGCGCGAAGCGTAAGCAATGACCTTGTCGCGCTGCATTAACACACATCCAAGACCCTGGATGGATGTATCACAGTATACCACAAAATCGTCTGTGCCCTCTGGCAATGAGAGGATAGGTGCACTGCAAAGTCTATCCTTTAAGTGCTGAAAAGCAGTTTCCTGAGTGTTGCCCCAACGGTAAGTGACACCCTTCTGTGTCAGTAGTGTAAGCGGCTGAGCAATCTTTGAAAAGTCCTTGATAAACCGTCTGTAGTATCCCGCCAAACCCAAGAATTGGCGTATTTCCGTTGGTGTACGTGGTGCAGGCCAGTTCCTGATCGAGTCTACCTTGGATGGATCAACATGGATCTCATCCTTGTTTACTACGTGGCCTAGAAAGTGGACTTCACGAAGCCAGAAGTCACATTTTGAAAACTTAGCGTACAGTTGTTCCTTTCGAAGAAGTTTCAAGATCAATCGTAAGTGCTGCTCGTGCTCCTCTTGACTTTTGGAGTAAATCAGAATGTCGTCGATAAACACTATCACAAATTTGTCTAAGTAGGGTTTGCACACCCTGTTCATAAGATCTATAAATACGGCAGGTGCGTTCGTTAGCCCGAACGTCATGACAAGAAACTCGTAGTGGCCGTATCGTGTCCTAAATGATGTCTTGGAGACATCCTCATCCCGGACTCTCAGCTGATGGTAACCTGACCTCAAGTCTATCTTGGAGTAGTAGCACGACCCTTGCAACTGGTCGAATAAGTCGTCTATACGCGGAAGAGGATAACGGTTCTTCACCGTCACCTTGTTGAGTTCCCGGTAGTTAATGCACATCCTGAAGGTACCGTCCTTCTTTTTCACAAATAACACTGGAGCTCCCCAAGGCGAAGAGCTTGGACGAATAAAGCCCTTTTCCAAGAGCTCTTGTAGCTGCTTTGACAGTTCTTCCAGTTCAGTTGGAGCTAAACGATACGGTGCTCGAGCTATGGTGCTGCTCCTGGAGCGAGCTCAATTTGAAATTCGACTTGACGATGAGGCGGTAAACCAGGTAAATCTTCAGGAAACACCTGAGAGAAGTCGCGTACAACTGGAATGTCTTCCAACTTCTTTTCTTTTGCTGATGCCTCAGTAACGAGTGCCAAGATAGCGGTGTGACCCTTTCGCAAACATTTCTGAGCCTTCAAGAAAGAGATGATGCCAACCACAGCACCACTCTTGTCGCCTTGAACTTCAAGAGGTTCTTGACCAGAACGGGGAATACGAATGATCTTCTCGCTGCATAAGATTTCTGCCTGATGTTGGGATAACCAATCCATCCCAATAACGATATCGAAGCTTCCCAAGACTATGGGAATAAGATCGATGGAGAAAGCTTGACCGGCTAAGACAATACTACAATCCCTGACTACTTGCGTGGCTTCTAGACTCTTACCATTAGCTAATTCTACTACATGTTTGGTGGTTAAGAGTGTTGGTGCACGTTTTAACAATTTACTGACTTTCAACGATATATAACTTGTATCCGCACCCGAATCAAATAAAACAGTAACATAAATGTCGTCGAGGAGAAACTTACCCATAACCACATTGGGATCGTTCATTGCGTCACCTCAACCCGGCACGAATGCACGTCCCCTTGCTTCGTTGCCATTGTTGTTGTTTCCCCCGTTGTTGTGGTTCCCATTACCCTGGTGATTGTTGTTGTTGCGATTCTGGTTCTGGTTCAATTGAGGGCAATCGCGTTTGAAATGACCTTCAGCCCCACACTGGAAACACCCCCGATTCCCACGCTGTGGCTGCTACTGTTGGTTCTGTGGAGCTGGTAGTTGCAGTTGCTGGTTCTGATTCGCGGGTGTCGCACTCCTGCAGTCTTTAACTTCATGCCCTAACTTGAGGCATCTCTGACAACGTTCTTTGTGACACCGCCCACTGTGGCGCCTGTTGCACTTATTACATAGTGGGTGAAATCCCCGATATCCACCCTGCCCCTGACTGCCTGATGATTGCTGACTCGGATTCTGGTAGTCATTTGTCTTGCGCTGCTGTGCTTGCGACTGAATGGAAACTGACCCCCTACTGTAATCCCCATCCCATTTCCGTTTGTTGTCATTGAGTGTAGCAGGAGTAACAGCTGGAGTGGTAGCACTGACACGTTTGGGCAGCTTGTTCTGTTCCACCGCCTGATCCGTGAGGCGATGGGCAAGACGCTGGATGTCTTGGATGTTGTCGAGGTTAGCCGATGTCACATGGCTCTGAATCTCTGAGGCTAGACCCTTGAGGTACAACTCGATACGCTTGATTGGAGGGTCCACCATGGTTGGACACAAGATGGCCAGTTCGTTCGACCGTTTCGTATAGGCTTCGATTTCCGACCCTGTCATTTTCAGATGGTAAAACTCATCTTCCAACTTGTGGATGTCATCCTGTGTGCAGTATTCACGTTTGATGAGTTCCTTAAAATCGTTCCAAGGGGTGGCATTAGCTGCTGCCAACCCTAGGATCTGTACTTGCGCGTTCCACCAGGTTAGCGCGATTCCTTCCAACGTACCAGTGGCGTACTTGACCCTGCGAGCCTCAGGGCATTCACACATCTCGAATACTGACTCGAGCTTCTCAAACCAATGGAGTAGTCCCACTGCTCCTTCTGTGCCACTGAATGTGCTTGGACGGCAGTCCATGAAGTTCTTGAATATGCAGACAGGTTGCTGTGCGGGTTGACCTATTGTGTACGAATAGGACAAAGTTTAAACACGAGAGTTGGTTTAGGAGGGTAGGATCTAAAAATCCTAGTGTGAGTTATGACTACAGGATATACCTCCTGCTTGTGCGGCTGCAAGTGCCGCAGCAACTTGTTCGTTAATGAGAGCCATCAACTGGGCTTGAGTCATGTTAACACGTCCAGACATGATCTTCATAGTAAAAGTAGCATAAGTGAGAATGGTTCGCGAGTAGTGCGATGACAGAAGAGTGTAAGCACATAGGTATTCTCATGTAATAGAGTCATGTGTATCTAAGCGTACTACGAGCAAAGTTCTATGTAGTTCTAACAAGTAGGCAATAAACATAAACCTTATTACCTAGGATGTCGAGTCTTGCACGTGGAGCGAAGCGTCGTTGTGGATCGTTGAGAGCACTGTTCTGGTTATAGTCTGGTTTTAATAAAACGTTTTTCCATATTAAAACCTAGTTCTCTATAACCAATGGCTCTGATACCAATCTGTCACACCCCCAAGAATCCACCCGCGGTGTACCACCGCTTGGAGGCGTGAGATGACCAGGATCAAGCCACCAATCATATTGAACATGTAAATAAGTAGGAATCGTTATTCAACAATACGAAAGGTGTTTTCAAAACCAACATAATCAAGTGTAGCGGAAGCATAAATGTAAAAACCCAAACATAAGTATTAAGTGTGTAATGTCATAAACGTTTAACAAGCATTCACGATCCATTGCCCACAACGACCTGCTCCTCCTTGTGCAAGCTCCATATGTACCTAAGGTCCTGCAAGGCATGCAGCAGAGAGTCAACAACTAGTTGAGCGAGTTCACAGTGTACGGTTCAGTAATTGTAACAGTATGAGTAGCATTATGTTCATTCGTTAAGTCATGTCTCGTATTAGTTTCCATCGCGGCCCTCTCGGCATGTATGCGAAAATTAGGGGAAATATTCCCAAATATTCTAGACTATGTATATTTGTATCGCGGCCACCCTGGCATGTGTGCGAAGTTTTAGTATGTATAGTTCGCGGCCTTCCTAGGCATGTGTGCGAATGACTAGTCATAATATCGCGGCCAACCCCTGGCGTGTGTGCGAAGATCAGTTCAATTGGTATACTAGTCTAGCCGTATCTTATCATTACTCTTCCTCTCCCGAGGACCATATCATTAGGTTATATTAACTAAGTATGTACGAATAAATCATCCAAATCCCATTCCCACCCTGGGAACCCCATGCCTTGGCTGTGTGAACTCACCTTGGTTTGCTCGGCAGATACACAAAAAGGTTTTCTTGAACTAAGAGTGGTCAACCACGTCCTATCAGGGTTACCATACAAGTCAGGTTTTGACTCAAGTAATGCACACAAGTATCACATAAGATAGCATATAGGAAACACACACGGATCATAGCAATACACACTAACACGTTCAACAGTTATAACGTATTCAAGATTGGGCTCGCACAAGCTTAGTGACCTTGTGCGAGTCGTCCGTTGGAGCCCAATAAAAACCCGGCCCATTATCAAGAAGCCCAAATAACATAAGTGGTTAAATAAGTAACCGGCCCAAACAATAAAATCACGGATCCCTTGTGCGATCCGTGAACCCTTGTGCGATTGAAGCTAATCCGGCCTAACATATACCCGGCCCAACAGTTAAGTAACACAACAACTTGTGCGGTCCAGTAATCTTGTGCGACTGTGGGTGCTTTGTGCGACTGGACTCCTTGTGCGAGTGGATCATCTTGTGCGACTGCACTTGTGTATTCGGTCTTGTGCGATTAGTTTAAATGTTCCGGATTTCATGCAATCGGTTACAAGCATTCATTGGTTTCCAAACTTATCATTTATCAATTAACAAGTTTCCAACTATTCGTTTGACATATAATCGATCAAACAAGGCAATTATCAACTGATTCATAAGAACCCTAATCATAACAAAATCATGAACAATACTCATAACACTTTAACATATTATCACGATTCATATCCTTGATTACTAGCATACATACTAACTTAACAATCACAACATTCATCCGATTGTTAATATATTCCAGCCGATTCACATGCACATCAACGATTAATGATTTAAATCACAATCAATCACAAGATACCATTAACACATCATGCAATAAATCTGATAACCATACATGATAGCCGATTCACATTTTTATACATATTCGATTCACAAGAACATCATTCATATACACTATATCATGGCAACATAATATCATTTAACTACAACATCAAAGAACACTAACCGGTTAAAAGAATGATCCGAATCACAAAGATCTTTGATCCGAAAGGGTTGCTCGCCGTCGGCTTCAAGAGAGGGAAGGAGAGCAAGTAGGGTTTTGTGTGTGAGGGTGTTTTGCAAATTATGAGAAGATTACTAAAACTCTAAGTGTTATGCGTGTAAGGTGGGTGGGCCGAACCCTCGCTTGGGCTGCCCTTGATCCGTGTACAAAGAGTAAGGCCCGAAGTGGGCTTGTGCGATCGGGTTGAGCTCGTTTAATACAAACATTCAATAACATACATACATGCACATAATAGCATTCAATAAATCAAGATTCACATAATTCACAACACGTTCACATACGTTACATACATCACAAAGATAGGTTCGAAATACGAGTTGTCACATGAATGGTAATAAACTGTTGGCAAAGCATTAAGCTAACCAAGGTTTGTTACCTAAATATGTAATTTATCCGTATTGACTATTGAATCACTTAGTACTGTCTTTTCAGGTAGTGCTCTTTCTTCTCTCTATTAAAAATCAGAATTTTGATTGTTATTATTTTATTATTGTAGGGACATCGACAAAAGAATTGTTTCTTTCCCAGAGATACGACAAACAAGGGAGTGTGTCTGTATATATATATATATATATATATATATATATATATATATATATATATATATATATAGAGAGAGAGAGAGAGAGAGAGAGAGAGAGTAGGAGTTGGGTAGAAAGCCTTATTTTCCTAGAAAGTCTAGGAAGCAATCAGAACGTGACATGTGGCATTGAAGGATTTTAACTAAAAGGGCAATTGTGTAATTTGACATTTTATTTTAATATTGGAATTTAAATCTCATTAACTAACTATGCACGATTTTATGGTAACTGATTCTCCATGATTTGCGAATTACTACCAGATGTAAATATCAATCAAATTCACATTCGTTCCTTTCACAATCTTGATCAACTTTATTCGTAAATCATTTTTTTACGTGAGAGATAGTTATGGCTTCAAACACAATTCTTGATTGCGGATATGGCAAATACACTTCTTTTTCTGTTTACTATTATCTGGTCTGTATCGATTTTTAATTATATCTGGAAACCACCAGAATGTTCTTGACATTGTGTTTTAACAACAAGCAGATTCATACAGTTGTGTTTTAGCATTCAGATTTATACAGTTGTGTTTTAACAACAAGCAGATTCATACAGTTGTGTTTTAGCATTCAGATTCATACAGTTGTGTTTTAGCATTCAGATTCATACAGTTGTGTTTTAACAGCAAGCAGATTCATACAGTTGTGTTTTAGCATTCAAATTCATACAGTTGTGTTTTAACAGCAAGCAGATTCATACAGTTGTGTTTTAGCATTCAGATTCATACAGTTGTGTTTTAACAGCAAGCAGATTCATACAGCTGTGTTTTAGCATTCAGATTCATACAGTTGTGTTTTAACAGCAAGTAGATTCATATGCTGTGTTTTACCATCCATGCTGGTAATGCTGGAGGATTTCTTGACGCTGTGTTTTAACAGCAAGCAGATTAGCAAGCAGATTAATACGATGTGTTTTCTTGATGTGTTTCTTCATGAAGGATAGAAGGAAGAGAGAGAGAGAGAGAGAGAGAGATAGAGAGAGAGAAAAAAATCGCAAGAAATATGGGGTGGTTATGGAATGACAATTATTTCCATATTTAAAACAAGCTAAATGACATATCTACTCCTGATTAATTAAATAATGTAACACCCCAAAAATGTTTAATGTGAAAATAAGTAAAAATGTAACACCCCATAATTTATAAGAAAGGATACCTTAATGTTTAAAGGTTTATTATATGATTAGTTAAGATTACCTTATTAAAAAAACATAAAGAAAGTTTATAAAACTTGGAAAGAAAAGTTATTAAGTGACAACTTAACCTAACTTGAGGGTAGAATGTGTTAATTGAGAAATTAACTTAATAAAATCAAAAACCCAGTACTGATGTGGGGGTGTGCATCGCGACCAGAGGGTGAAAACAGGGGGAAACCCTAGCTTGATCGATTAACATAAAATTCAGCAAGATTAAGGTGGATTCTGGCCCTAATTCGAATGCATGTAATCAAATCTCAATCATCTAAGAGTCTCCTACATAGAGTAAGTCAGATTTTATGATTTGATTCTAGTTAGTGAATGTGGGTTTTGATCAAATCTCTGAATAAGTATGAAATTAAGCTTATATATGCATTAGAATTGTCATTTAGAAGATATTCTATGTCTGAATTTGTTTATGATGAAGGTTTGAAGTAAAACCTATTTAACCTAGTAGTATGATAATCTTGCAATTCAATAAATTGAGTTGTTGTGATAGATGAATGTATGAATACTAAGATAATTGATGAATTACTATGTTGTAGAATGATTTGTTTTGTGATTTAGTTTGATAAAAAGAGTTGTGAACCCTACTAGAGAAATTATGCATAAACACTTGTACTTAATGCTGAAGTTGATGTACGCACGCCAAGTGTTCGATTAAATGCTTGAATAATTGATTCGTGTAAATTGAGCGAATTGGGATGTTTTGCTTTAAGTGTAGAATGTAGAATTGATCGTTGTAAAAAGGGTGTGTGTGGAATGCGAAATTAATATGAATACGAAAGCTATGTGAATAGACGACATGATCTAAGTAAGAATGGGATTGTGTGTAGGAAACAAGGAAGAAGGAGGAAGCTCCGGTTCGCAACAAAAATCCCAAGAATGAGGTAAGTTCGATTTACTTACAAGTATATGTAATGTTAATAGTTGTTCAATTATCATTAAAAATCCATGTTTATTGCTAGTCTTATAACCCATTAGTTTCTAGTTGAGTTTATAGAAGGTATGTTATTATGCATAATAACTCCTATTAGTAAATTATTGTTCATGCCAAAACCATGTTTGATATTTGTTTTAGTTCAATAGCAAGTGGTTAAATCCGTTTGAATGATTTACATGAACCGTAAAATTGTAAATGCATATATGTTATGACCGGTCCTTTATGGGATAACCGGGTAATGAGAAAGTAAGTCTAAAAGGAAAAGTATTCGTTCGTTGTAAACGAACCGAAGGAAAGTTTGATCATGAATGATACTATCCGTTATTAACGGATAAAATATGAATGAAAGGAATTTAACTCGATCCGTTATTCACGGGTTAGAGTGTATGTATGAATGAAAGTGTCCGTCCCAACAGGACAAGTATGGCTTGATATATTTCAAGTTTGAAGTTGTATGCTTTGACCCGTTTTATGGGGTGAGATAATGCGTGTATAAGATGAATGCATGAATGGGATTAAAGTTGTAATATTAGTTTAGAAGCGATGTAGCTAACAAGTTTTAACTTGATGTTTGATGTAGGTAAATCCTTGACTTCATAGCTTGGCGACTCGGAACGAGAACACTCGATATCACGCCCATCTAACGCTTCCGAAGATGTCACATTAGTATGGTTTTAGTTTTGATCATATGTATTATAACATATGTAATCTTTTTGGTGTCCTTGTGAATTAGGTAAAAACTTGGTTGGTAAATAGCTTTTGTATTAAAACAACTTAAACATGTTGGTTTTGCTTTAGTTCATGAGAATGGGTCTTTTAAGTTAAGCGTCTTATTGTTAAGTAGGAAATTGTTTATGTTATGAATGGGTCATGCCCAAATTTTGTAAAAATTTGTATGAAGTCTGTGTTATTATAAACTTTTAAAAAGGTAAAGAATAGGGCGTTTGAAGTTGGTATCAGAACCTAGGTTTGAGGGATTCGAACACGATAGAGTGCTCGGACTCAAACGGAAAGCTCGTGTGAATGGGTGTGTTCGCTCCGGGACGCAAGAAAGGTAAACTTTTCTAGAGATTTTCCTAGCAAATGTTGTTATGAACTAATGATGTTATAGGAAGATTAGAAATAAGTAAAAATGTAGCTATGTTGTTGAAAAGTGCAATTAGAATTCTCAGGGATGGGCTAGATTGAATCTGTATTCGAAAACTGGTTTTAAACAGCAAAAAGAAAAAATTCAGCCATTAATGCTGGACATCACCGTAGCTTACGGTGGTCACTGTAAGCTACGGTGGGGAGTGGGATGAAATGGTCACCGTAAGGCAGCAGTGTTTGACCGTAGCGTTTCTACCCTCACCGTAAGCTACGGCGACCACCGTAGCTTACGGTGGTGCCCAGATAAAAAACTAATAAATAAATAAATAAATATTAGACCGTAAGCTATGGTGGAGTAACCGTAGCTTACGGTG
This sequence comes from Helianthus annuus, assembly GCF_002127325.2. NCBI lineage: Eukaryota > Viridiplantae > Streptophyta > Magnoliopsida > Asterales > Asteraceae > Helianthus > Helianthus annuus. The sequence continues at coordinate 110,567,498 of NC_035447.2, forward strand.
GACTCTGACAAGCAATAAATTTTTAATTTGAACCCCAAAAACCCTTAATGATTCTAGTTAAACCCAAAGGGTAGTTTAATATCCAATGAGAATGCATGAATTTAGGCATGACGTGTGACTTAGCTTCACGAAATGATCGACGAAGGAAAGCACAAAAGAAGGGTGGGAAGGAGTGTATGAAAGGAAAGTTAATAAACGAAATAAATGTTTTATGTAGATGGCGGACAATGTCAACGTGAATGATAATGTAGCGGCACGAAACGAATGACGAACGTAAGAGGTTGAGTTTGAAACGTATGATTATGAATAATGAATGTGTGACAACCCTCTCAAATCCAGGTATCCGTACAAATTAATTAATATTTAATTAGTGCTTGCTTGATTTCAATTATGAATAAACTGCTTTCTATTTTCTGATACATACATACTCATGCATCACCTTTTATACTGTCACCCTATTATTTACACACAAACAATAGTGACAAACCGGATGCACAAAGCACAGTTAGCATAGTGAGCGGATAACCCAGTAAACATGTTGACATTGCCAGCACCTATACAGACATTGTTTTGAGGCCAGTGTGAGCCAGGAATAGAATACTACACTAGTAGGGAGTGTAGGGAGGTGAGGACCATAAAACTGCGTCACTGGGAGATAGTTATAGTGACCGGAAGTGCCTAAAACATACTTAAAGTGCATAATTCTGCACTAAATGAACAAAATTCAGCATTTAACAAAGCTAGTAAAGTGCAAAAACTTGGCAAAATAATCCTAGACACTTTCCAAAGTGTTGGGAATTTAATGTGTCACTAAAAACAATATAAAAGACACTTTAAAGCTTTATTTAGCACTTTAACGAATCAACATCCAACCGAACAACCGGACTTTACCCGGAACATAAAAATATTGCCAAACACATTGTTTATACTTTTCTGAGCTAGTTAGGGTCCCCGAACACCTTAACACACCTTATATTAGATAACACACTATAATATACTAACTATATCATTCAAATATAACTAACTTGTAACTAGATCATCACCACCCAACCCTATACCCCCCCCTAGCCGACGGTTACAAGGGGTGGGACAACCCCCCATTTCTTTTGAATATTAAATTGTTATTGTTGTTGGTTAGAGAAACATGTTGTATGATGGTTAATAGAGAATTGGTTTATAAATAAGTCTAAGAGTCTTGAACCTTCATTTCATCAAACTCAACAAACAACAACCATTCTCTCTTCTCTTCTCCTCCCTCATGGCCGCCACCCTCCTCCACCATGTCACCACCATCAACTACCTTTCTAGCCATTTTTCATACACTCAAAGGTGCAAGAGGTTCAACAAACAAGCTTGGTGCACTCGGAAGTTCAAGAACCACTCTAGTTTTCTTTTATCCACCACTTTTACGCCTTGTTTCTTCCCTAGCCTTGTGCTAGTAGTAAGTGCTCTAAAACTTCATCTTGTTCTTGATTTTAGTGGTTAATAGATGATAGAATGATTAAATGTTAAGAACACTAATGAACATAATCCAAATCTTGAAACATAAAGGATAAAGGGTGGATAAAGAGAAGATATATGGGTAAATCATGTAGATCTTGTGTAGTTATGATTATTTGATGTTGTTTGTTAGTAGAAGTAGGATGGATCATCATCTAGGCTTGCTAGATCATGTTCAAGAACATGAACTAGTAAGATGTTAATGTTAGAAATATGAAGGATGATGAAACCATCCACCCATGAACTTGAAACTGGAATAAATATAACTTTTCTTGAAAAATAAGGTTATAAACTTGTAGATCTAAAGATCTACAAGTGGTTTTTCGAAAGAACCAAGTGAAAGATACAAGTCTTGTTAAAACCCGGATCTTGCATGAACTAAATATATTTTTAGAAGGTAAACAAGTGTATGAATACTTGTGTAACAAGAAATATTCACAAAGAAATATTTTCGGAAATCATAACTAGAAGTTGTGAAAATGTACATTCTTTAAAAATAAAGTTTTTAATAAACTAAACTTATTTTTAAAGATAACAAGACCCACTAAACATGTTAGTAACTTACTACATATTTTTATAAACTTTCAAGTTCATGAGTTTATGGTTCATGTTTATTTTTGTCAAGATTAGTAGTTAAAGATTGTATATTGCTGGTTGTTAAATTGTTTGATTGATTTTACAAAAGAAAATGATATGCTAAAAAGCATGGACACCTCCATTTACAGAGGAAACTCAGGCGAAATTTTTCTAGAAATATAACACTTAGAAATATTTTTCTAACAAGCGTTTACGGAAATATTTTTACTTGGTTTTCAAAATAAATTTCGCCATAATTTTATTTCAAAAATTACCAAGTACCGGAGGTTGATTTTCGTAAATAAAATTTGTTAAATATATATTTAGAATATATATATTCTATAATAAAACGCTTGTGTGATTGCTTGTTTATTATGTGAACTAGATATATTATTTTTAGGGTAAAAGTAATATAACTTGGAAATACCGTGAATTACGACTCCAAAATAATAACAACGCTCTCACAAAATAATTAATTAAGTTACACAAATATTATTGTTACAACGTGAACTTTAAAACGTAACTTATGTATATTTTAGAAAAATACTCTTATTCGTGTATTTTTAGTGAAATATTATTTTGGAAAACTTATGAAATAAAATATAATATTTTTTGGGAAAAATATATATATTTTGGAATTTAAAACAATTTAGACTAGTGATCAAGCATATTACCCTTATGTGATCAAAGTTAACTAAAAAACTTAATTGGGTTAGGGTTAAAGGACCTAAGTTGCAATGTGTTTAGTGTATAAAGGATTGTGACTGTAATTATTAAAGTTAAAGGGTATCCATTGTAATCCGATACAAACATAAAGGATAAAAAGTGTAATTTACCCAAAAATATATTTTCAGAATTATAAAGCATACATGTATTATTACCCCCATCCTTGGGAAGGAAATATACTTATAAAATAATTAAGAAGTGTGAATACCAAATAGTTGTCTAACTATTTCCCAAAAACGTTAAACCCTAAGTCAAGGCACGGCCGTCCGTCTAATAAGAATTAGTACGTGTAGGTTGTCACGTAGCAGATAGAGTTGGAGATTGACGTTTCTGGATACGCACTTCTGTGAGTTCATGTCTCCCTTTTCTCTTTACTGTTTTCAGTTTTATACTTCGGGGGTGAAATACATGCGACAATTATTACAAATTTTTATTACATGGTATGGATAGCGTAGGGAGGGTTTATACTTCTAGATCATGTGAGGGGTGGGCAATAACACTTGAGGCCATTAATCCTCGTTGTTAGGACCGAGGGACACAAGAGTGATAGATCTATTTGGGTGTAGCGAGCCCACACCCGTGAGGCCGGGGCGGCCCATAGTGGTGACTGTGTCTTCCAGCCAAAGCCCGGTAACAAATTTGCTAGGTTTGAGTTTCCCTGCACTTCTCACACATACAAGTGGCTTTGCAACCCATTGGTGATCTCTTTTTCCTTATTGCTACATACCAGGGACTTTTATACATACTTTAAAGGTTTATACATACTCACTTTCACATGAACTCGCTCAACTTTTTGTTGATTTTTCAAATTACATGTATTTCAGGAAATTAGTGGATCTGGCACGGTATGCATCATGTCAAGCTGCGTAAGAATAATGATGTCATCCGAGTTTAGGAAGTGTGACCTTTGCCTGGACGGGTTACAAGTCTTAAACTGTGTTTTTATGTCAAGTCTTTTGTTATGTCGTTGAACATGTTTTCATTATGTCATGGTTGTATTTGGTTTGTTGTGTCGACTTTTTAACAACAATGTTGTCGTGTTTACATTTTTAAACTTGATGAATGGATGAACATCATGGTTTTATTTTCATATAGCATTGTTGTGATTATGCTATGGTATTAAGAAGTCACACCAAATAAACCCACGCTTCCGCAAAGCCAGGGTGTGACAGCTTGGTATCAGAGCATTGATCATAGCGAACTAAGATTCTTTCTCGAGTCTAGACTATGATCACTAGGGCTCTCACGAAAACATTTTTACATTGCATACACTAAATCGTCCAGATCCAGAGTACAAACCATTTTTACAAATAAAAGGCACAAAAACTCTTTTTTTTTCAAAAATTGTGGTTCAGTCTTAGAGACTGAGGGAGTTCAGCCCTAGAGGCTGGGAGGTTCAGCCTTAGGGCTGGGAAGGTTCAGTCATAAAGACTGAGGGGCCAATCTTAGAGATTGGGGAGGTTTAGTGTTAAAGACTGGGAGGTTGGTCTTAGAGGTCAGGGAGTTAGTCTGAAAGGCTGGGAGGGTAGTCTAGGAGACTAGGAGAATTATTTGTTTGCTTTATGGTGACTTACATATTTATTTGATCTTATGTTGATTATTTATGCATATGTGTGGTTGTGTTACAGACATCATGCCTTCATCATCAGATACAGGAGTTTCGGACACCCTGGTAGTTGTGTCCGATGACGAGATTCCATCCGAGCGAGAGGTCTACACATCAGACACCACCAGCACTGACGACGACGATTTTCAGCCCTTCGCGCTACCGGATGTCGGAGTTGAGCCTGCTGATGGCCTTCCTGCCAGGGATGTACCACTTGTGGTGATCCCTGCTCCTATACCTCTTGCTGCTTATCCAGCATTCGATATGCCACTCGATGTCGTTTCTGACGACGACATTGATCTATTCGAGGCGGACCCACCTGAGGCTGACTATGAGGGCGGGGCCCCTATTGTTGCTGATGTCATTCTACCCATTGCTGAGGCCCCTGTAGAGGAGCTTCCTGCTGATTCATCGGTCCCAAATTCCTTTGAGTCTGTGGCATCTGCGTCCTTACACACTCAGGGAGTGAAGCATCACTCTTCAGACGCCGACCCTGACATGGCGTTGTCAGCTGCACCCGGTCCCGCACACGACTTCGAGTTCGACCACCAGGTTGATGATGATTTTGATCCTATCTTTCCCCCTGATTTCGATCCTGACCAGGATATCGAGTTCATTCACCTGGACCAGCCCCTAGAGACGCCTGTAGCTCTGTTGAGCCTTTGTTTGATATTCCCGCTGATTTTTGATATGGATCTTGTTGATCCTGAGCCCGTCATGGCCCCTGAGCCAGTCGTTGCTCCTGATCCGGCATTAGAGCATGACCCTGTTCATGATGATGCTCCAGCTATTGCACCACTTGTTGATGATATACCCATTGCTGATCATCCCGTTGTTGCTCCACCGTTGGTGGATGATCCTGTTGTTGACGCTCCGTTACCTGATCCTATGCCGGTACTGTTTGACCGCGCACCTTTTGCTGCTCATATAGATCCTCGATACGCTGACACCCACAACGGGAGGATTGATGACGATGACGATTACCCACCATTTGTGCGACCTGTCACTCCCCCAGTAGCACCCGTGTCTGCACCCACTGACATCCCACTGTTTCCCCCACACACCACAGACGCTCATCGCACTGATCTTCCCATTACGTTCCTCCAGGCATACCGCCACCTCGTCCTGGAGAGGGGTCATCTAGGCAGCCGCCTGTTTCTGCTCCACCCGTGTTGTCATCACCTTTTCCATTCACGACTCAGTTTCCTTATGTTGCACCACCTACTGCACCATCCTTCACTCCATCGAGCGAGCCATTTTTATGGACTACGCCCCCTATCATGCCACTGTCTGATCCGTATCACCCATACCATGTTGGGTACTCTACGGAGGACATACTCACATCTTTGATGATACAGCAGGAGGCACTGACCCGTCGTATACAGGAGTTGGAGAGAGCTCCACGACCACGTTGCCATTGTCAGGCCCCATTTGCAGCACCGCACACTCCTCGTCCACTTTCCCCAGATTCGGACGTTCGATTCTTGACTTCTGAGCAGCAGATAGCATATTTGCTGCGCGTCTGTCGTGCTTTAGAGGAGGATTGGTTACGTATGCGTCGTTTTCTTTTCTCTCGTTTTCTTCCTCCTCCTCCGCCATCAGCATAGGCATTTTGATTCGACGCAGGTAGACTTTTGGTGAGAAAACCGCGATTGTGCCGACTATACAGCTTTTGAAGACCGCATTTTGATGCCATGACTTTTGATGCTTAGCTTTTGGTTGTTGTAGTTGATTAGACAGTTCAGACGAGGGCGATGTGGCCCTTAGTCACTTTTGATGTATGATACAGATACAAAATTTGTAAACATTATTGTGGTCTTGATTTATGATAGCGCAATCGTAGTATTCTCATTATATGTGATGTTGGATTGATTGTTTTTAATTTGAGATGTTATGTGCTTGATGAATGTTATTACGTATGTATACTATTTACTTACTATGACCTGACCAACGTGAAACATCTTTTAGAAGATGCCTCCAAGACGTGACCCGCGCAAGCCCACTAATGAGGCAGAACTTCAAGGGATCATTGCTGCAGCTATCGCACAGTACGCTGCTTCTCATGCAGGAACGAGTGGAAATATCTCGCACAACCACGGCAATAACAATCCACCCAATGGTAATGTTAAGTCGTTTGAGATATACTATGATACATTTGGATATTTTTAGCACGTTCGCTAATACCATTTGTAAATTGAAACGTATGTGCAGGGTGCACTTACAAGCAATTTCTCGATTGCAAGCCCGTGAATTTTGACGGCACAGGAGGTGCTGTTGTGTTTGTTAGATGGGCTGAGAAGACTGAATCTGTCCTTAGAATGAGCAAGTGTGCTCCCGAGCAACAAGTGACCTACATCTCAAGGCTGTTTCTGGATGGAGCTCTATATTGGTGGAATTTGCAAGTGCAAACTCTGGGTGAAGCTGTTGCTTATGCGATGTCATGGAATGAGCTAAAGGAGCTCATGAGAAGGAAGTACTGCTCACGTGCTGAAATTCAGAAGCTAGAGACTGAGTTCTGGCACCTAAAAATGGAAGGTCCCAAGATTGCAGAGTATGTTCAGAGATTCCACGATTTTTCCCATGTAGTGCCGTACATGGTTACACCGGAGTTTAAACGTATTGAGCGCTTTATCTGAGGATTGGCACCTCAGATCATGAGTATGGTCACGACATCCAAGCCTGCAACAATCACTGAAGCCATAGATCTCAGCGTGTGTAACAACCCTCGTCAAAACCACTATCTATTATATTATTTTATTCAACAGGAAACCCTAATTAAGACACCCAAGTAATTCTGCACAAACCCTGAAAGTTTCAGAACAATCAGAATTAGGATCAGGGCCCCTAAAACTCAAGGGGGGTAAACCCTAGTTGACGATTATCTATTTAAAACGTTGTTGAAATCTAATTGGACCAAATTTCTGACTTATCAGGGCTAGTCCCGTGGGGGGCAAGCCAAAGAATTTTAGGTGTCCCTTACGGACCGTAAGGGCTTAGGCTTACGGTCCGTAAGCAGGAGCAAATTCGTGTATAAATAGCAGGCTTCGGGACTTGCTTCTGGGCACAAAAACGACGCTCAAATTCCAAATTGACGTCGAGTTATACTTCTTCTACTACCCAAACACACACACACACCTCGAAACGCTGCCGCAATCAGGGTAATAACTCGATCGCTATTACGATTCAACGTCTGATCGATTGTAACTATCCAACGATTATCCAGGTGCTGCTCAAATTGAGCTTGTACTTTGATTATTCGTCGTGATTTCGACTTGAATATTTGAGTGCTGTTCGAATTCGGACTATGCTCTGTTATTCGTTGTGAATCCGATTGAATTATTAAAGTATCGCACTTGTTAATCGATGTGAGGGTTTAATCTCGTGAATTGTCGTAACTGCTGTATTAGTTACAACCCCGTTTGTGTGAATTGTTATTAGGTTAATCAGTAGGCTAGACTCTGCCCAAATTGAATCAGCAATAAATCAAGGCTTATCTGTAGACTAAACTTTGCCCGTAGAAATCTGCAATGTGAGTTCATTTCTCTTTTCTCACCGTTTGTGAGTCCATACTCTTTTATCACATTTTTATCACCTTTTTGTGACACAATTATATTACAAATGCTTTCTAAAAATCCTAAATGGTTACCAGTTATACTTACAGTGATTAAATTATTATATTTTATAATAAATGCTGGTATGGGAAGTTTTATACATTATTTGATCTTCTTTACGATTAGCCAGAAAGTTAGCTAATAATCGCATGACCACAATTATAACTAATATTATCTTAACATTAAATTATTAATAAAGTTAACGTATGTTTAAGAATAAATCTAAATGGTGGATACCATAATAAAGTCAAGTCTAATATAATCTATTTGTAGTCAGGTTACTATATCATGATATTACAATTAGTGAATTGACATATTGGATAAGCTATAATAGTTGACATAAAATGTCATTATTCTGGATTACATGATTTTGTTCCATAAATAATATATTTGACAAAGTAATGTCATAGGACATCATCATGTCCAGCGTCACTAATTGAAAGAATGATCAACAGTGATATGACCAAAGACACTAGTTGAGAGAACGATCAATAGTGTTCTAATTAGAATCACTAGTTGAAAGAATGATCAACAGTGATATAACCAGAGTCACTAGTTGAAAGAATGATCAACAGTGATATGACCCCGTCACAGGAATCGCCTAATGTCAGATAAATTGAATAATAGTAAAGTATAGTTATTTGATAAATTCACTATTGGACGAAAGTAAGCCAATGAGTGATATTATTGCTGTTATATTGGAACTGCCATCATGTGACAAAATACTGATTGAGTGGGGTAAATACAAATAAATATAAAAACCTTAATACTGTAAGGTATAACAATATATTTTATAAAAATGGAATGATCTCACTCAGTATTTTCCACTGACAAAACCTTTTTCAAACATGTTTCAGGTAATCACCATAGATTGGAATAAAGGCTAGATACGGCACTGAAAGGCATCAAGAAGTGGTTTATTTTAATCAAATTAAGAAATATTGTTTTATAAAATAAAATTTATCTTTATTAAAGCTACCATTGTAAAACAGGGGTTTATCCCATTTAAATCAAATCCGGTGTTTTATAAACTCTGATATTTTTCCTAACTCACGGTCCTGATGAAAATTCCGCTGCAACGTTTTTCAAAAATAACCACCGGTACCACTGGACTGCTCACGGCACCGATTCCGGCCAGATGGGGTCGGGGTCGTGACAGAAGGTGGTATCAGAGCTAAGCCACTACTTTGAGCCTATAAGTGTTGTGATAATAATACTTAAACTTAATTAAAAGAGTTAGGAGGTTGATATTAACTGGTAGCACATCTGATAACATTCAAAGTTGAACATAAAAAGAGATGCCTTAGTATAAGCTAAGCCACTTGTTTAAGCTATTTAGGTGTTCTTTAATACCTAAACAATAAAGTTAGGAAACTAATACAAATTAACTTATGTGTTGTACATGAATATGTATATGTCAATATGCACATATAATATCCTGGAGGTATTATTTTGTTTTAATTATTCTGTGATATTAATAAGTGAAAATATTTGCAATCCAGATGTCGAATGAAGTATCACATAATCCAGAAGCTCATACTAATAATGAAAATCCTTTGGATAAAAATGCTATAGAAAATCTAATAGCTCAAGGAATAACTAATGCTTTACCTTTAATGATTAAAGCTGTCAAAAATCCCGTAGTACCCACCAAAGTTACGAGTAGCAAGCATACCCGTGACGATAGTTTTAACCATAGTGACAATAGTGGTAATAATGATATTACCAAAACCCCATTCCCCAAGAGAAAGAAGGCCATGACTCTCGGGTGTACCTACAAAGAATTTTTAGCATGTAAACCAACCGAGTTCGCGGGCAGTGAAAGTGCCACGGCTGCTCTACGATGGTTGGAAAAGACAGAAGCTGTTCTTACAATCAGCAAGTGTGCCGAAGAGGATAAGGTGATGTATGCATCTAATCTCTTTAAGGAAGAAGCCTTAGAATAGTGGAATACAATTCTTCAGGCATAAGGAAGGGCTATGGCTTATGCCATAATCTGGGAAAAATTCAAGGAAATGGTAGTAAGAAAATTTTGTCCTCCTTATGAAAAGGAAAGAATAACTAACAAGTTCTTAAATCATAAAATGATAGATGTGAATTGTCGTGAATATACGACAACATTCTTCGAATATGCAAGAATGGTACCAACTCTGGCTTCGCCAGAACCCGTACTAATTTCTCGTTATATTTGGGGATTAGTTAGCGAAATCCGAGACATAGTCAAAGCCGTTAGACCACAGACTATTGAGGAAGCAGTTGAACTAGCTAACATGCTGACAGATGGACTAATCCGCACAAGAGAAGAAAACAAGAAGAAAGAGTTAGCCCAGAAAATTTTCCAAGAACTTAAGAAGAAAGAAACTGAACCGTCATTGGAGCAACCTATCTGCGGAAATTGTAACAAAACGCATTCAGGACGATGTCGTTTTAGGAAAACACCTTACTGTGACTTCTGCAAGATGACTGGGCATATAGAGGAAGAGTGTAGAAGGAAAACTAACGTCTGTTACAATTGCGGGGAAACCGGACACATCAAACCATATTGCCCGAAACTAACCAAAGCATCTGACAACAAGGCCAGAACAACAGACGGAGCTAAGAAGAACACGCGAGCATACGTACTTACTACACAAGAAGCTGAGATGATTCCAGACGTAGTCACTGATATATAATATCTAAGTTAAGTTATTATTTGACCCTAGTACAAATAAAAGTTCATAAATAAATACATTCCGTCAAATAATTTCATCCATTTCAGATCCATAACAAACTTGTTTGGTTTTCACTTCCACTGAATCGTTTATTTGGTTACGATCACCTCATGGTGACGTTTTCACAAATTCAAAGCTTATGCTAATCTCGTTGCACCTCTTACATACGGGTTTAATTATTATTTATATTAAATCCGCTTTGATAGTTTATCTTATCAAAAAGCAATCTTAACACAATCGTGTGCTAAGATAATGATACACAAATTCATTTCATATTTCAGTGTATCTCTTAATGATTTTTATATCAGCAATCGAGCATTTCGTAATCTTTATTGCTTTATCATCCTTGATCGAAAAATATTATTTCATTATTTCCATTTCAATTCAAAAATCCTACTAGATTTATTTGAAACATTCGGATTTACTTCATTTGATTTACATCATGGTGAAACTCGTTTCATTCACCGCTACTATTTCAATCACTATGACACCTTGTGGCGTCATAATAAATTTGTAGCTTGAGCTATTTTCAATTTCACTCCTAATGTACGAATTTTAATTTTTTGGTTCATATTCTTAATCAGTCTTAATACAACTATGTGTTAAGATAACAGTACACAAATTCGTATCATATTCCGGTGTACTTCTTAAACGTTTCTTTCATCATTTATCAAAAATTCTCTAATATTTCATTTGGTCTTTTCATTATAAATTGAAACTCCTATTTGAAATGAATATCCAAGTTTTCTTCATTTAAACTTTCAGTTGATTATACGGTGAAATTGTTCGAGCACCGTAATTATTGAAATTATTCCAATCATTACGACACCTTGCGGAGTCGTTATAAACTTGTAGCTTATTATAAACATACGAATCATTCAAAACCCACGTATATCTTTCGTTTGACTCATCATTTGAAAATAGTCTTGATGCAATTATGTATTAAGACAATGATACACTAAACTCTGTTGTATTTCGGTGTATCCTTGCAAATTCAATAGTGTCAACACACTGATTTTTCTCTTGATATGATTCGATAATTAACAATCATCTTCGTGATATTATTTCATTCTGAGCTTATTGATTCTGAGTCTTCCCCAGTTGCCAATCAAAGTAAGTTTTCTTTTGACCATGAATTTTATTCTAAAAAGTCATTCACTAACTGTAAACAGATATCTATTTGATCATATATCTGTTCGCTTGAACCTAGTCCCATTCGAAACTATATCATTTCATCTCATTCAGTTGTCATCGATTTCTTGAACTATTTTAGTTGAACTTTTTGAACCCTACTTATACAACTAGTATTCACAAAATTTGATTTACCTTAAGAATCTAGTTTTATTGACTAAATTATGACATAAATCTAACAGAAATATCATAACCCAAATCTCGAGGACGAGATTTTTATTAAGGTGGGGAGGATGTAACAACCCTCGTCAAAACCACTATCTATTATATTATTTTATTCAATAGGAAATCCTAATTAAGACACCCAAGTAATTCTGCACAAACCCTGAAAGTTTCAGAACAATCAGAATCAGGATCAGGGCCCCTAAAACTCAAGGGGGGTAAACCCTAGTTGACGATTATCTATTTAAAACGTTGTTGAAATCTAATTGGACCAAATTTCTGACTTATCAGGGCTAGTCCCGTGGGGGGCAAGCCAAAGAATTTTAGGTGTCCCTTACGGACCGTAAGGGCTTAGGCTTACGGTCCATAAGTAGGAGCAAATTCGTGTATAAATAGCAGGCTTCGGGACTTGCTTCTGGGCACAAAAACGACGCTCAAATTCCAAATTGACGTCGAGTTATACTTATTCTACTACCCAAACACACACACACCTCGAAACGCTGCCGCAATCGGGGTAATAACTCGATCGCTATTACGATTCAACGTCTGATCGATTGTAACTATCCAACGATTATCCAGGTGCTGCTCAAATTGAGCTTGTACTTTGATTATTCGTCGTGATTTCAACTTGAATATTTGAGTGCTGTTCGAATTCGGACTATGCTCTGTTATTCGTTGTGAATCCGATTGAATTATTAAAGTATCGCACTTGTTAATCGATGTGAGGGTTTAATCTCGTGAATTGTCGTAACTGCTGTATTAGTTACAACCCCGTTTGTGTGAATTGTTATTAGGTTAATCAGTAGGCTAGACTCTGCCCAAATTGAATCAGCAATATATCAAGGCTTATCTGTAGACTAAACTTTGCCCGTAGAAATCTGCAATGTGAGTTCATTTCTCTTTTCTCACCGTTTGTGAGTCCATACTCTTTTATCACATTTTTATCACCTTTTTGTGACACAATTATATTACAAATGCTTTCTAAAAATCCTAAATGGTTACTAGTTATACTTACAGTGATTAAATTATTATATTTTATAATAAATGCTGGTATGGGAAGTTTTATACATTATTTGATCTTCTTTACGATTAGCCAGAAAGTTAGCTAATAATCGCATGACCACAATTATAACTAATATTGTCTTAACATTAAATTATTAATAAAGTTAACGTATGTTTAAGAATAAATCTAAATGGTGGATACCATAATAAAGTCAAGTCTAATATAATCTATTTGTAGTCAGGTTACTATATCATGATATTACAATTAGTGAATTAACATATTGGATAAGTTATAATAGTTGACATAAAATGTCATTATTCTGGATTACATGATTTTGTGCCATAAATAATATATTTGACAAAGTAATGTCATAGGACATCATCATGTCCAGCGTCACTAATTGAAAGAATCATCAACAGTGATATGACCAAAGACACTAGTTGAGAGAACGATCAACAGTGTTCTAATTAGAATCACTAGTTGAAAGAATGATCAACAGTGATATAACCAGAGTCACTAGTTGAAAGAATGATCAACAGTGATATGACCCCGTCACAGGAATCGCCTAATGTCAGATAAATTGAATAATAGTAAAGTATAGTTATTTGATAAATTCACTAGTGGACGAAAGTAAGCCAATGAGTGATATTATTGCTGTTATATTGGAACTGCCATCATGTGACAAAATACTGATTGAGTGGGGTAAATACAAATAAATATAAAAACCTTAATATTGTAAGGTATAACAATATATTTTATAAAAATGGAATGATCTCATTCAGTATTTTCCACTGACAAAACCTTTTTCAAACATGTTTCAGGTAATCACCATAGATTGGAATAAAGGCTAGATACGACACTGAAAGGCATCAAGAAGTGGTTTATTTTAATCAAATTAAGAAATATTGTTTTATAAAATAAAATTTATCTTTATTAAAGCTACCATTGTAAAACAGGGGTTTATCCCATTTAAATCAAATCCGGTGTTTTATAAACTTTGATATTTTTCCTAACTCACGGTCCTGATGAAAATTCCGCTGCAACGTTTTTCAAAAATAACCACCGGTACCACTGGACTGCTCACGGCACCGATTCCGGCCAGATGGGGTCGGGGGTCGTGAGTTACTGAAGAGGCTATTCGATTGAACAAGTTCTCGAATTCTGAACCGAAGAAGAAAGAGACTCACGTGGAGTCGTCTGGTGATAACAGAAGGAAATTTTCAAACTTTAAGCAAGGTACAAGCAATGCGAACAAGAAGGGTGAATCGAACACCCCGGAAAGAGCTGCAACCGGTGTTGAGAATAAAGGAAAGGGGTATATGGGTACTCTGCCCAAGTGTGACACGTGCCAGCGCCATCATTTTGGTCCGTGACGATTAAGGAAGTGTGAATCATGTGGAAGAAACGGCCACACGAAGGATACATGTTGGGTCGGAACTGGTGCTGGGCGTAGTGGTAATCGAGGTCATGGAAATAGTAATGGAAACCGCCAGCAAGGAGGAAATGGCGGAAATGGAAACCGTGGAAACGTTATGAATCAAGCTGGGAATGGAAATCACAACCAAAATAACACTCAAGCTGGAAACAGAGGTAGTAATGGTCGAGGACCTAGCTGTTTTAATTGTGGAGAAGTTGGACACTTCAAGAGGGAATGCCCGAAGCTGAATCAAGCCCGTGGAAGAGTGTTTAACATTGGAGCAAGGGAAGCGCGCCAGGATCCCAACGTTGTCACTGGTACGTTCCCTATAAATCAACGCTTTGCATCTGTTCTGTTTGATACTGGTGTCGACTATAGCTTTGTGTCGTTAGAATTTAAGAGTATGCTTGGGTTAACTGCTAGTAAGTTAGATGTTCCGTACTCAATTGAACTGGCTAATGGGAAGCTAGTTGAAACCAATGAAGTTATCCGAGGTTGTGTAATTGAGCTGGGAGAACGCGAGTTCACTTTGGATCTACTACCAGTCGAGTTGGGAAGCTTCGACGTGGTAGTAGGGATGGATTGGTTGTCAAACAACAAAGCCGAGATTGTGTGTCACGAAAAGACCATTCGCATCCCAATAGAAGATGGAGAAACGACCGTGGTTCACGGAGAGAAGCGCGATACGCCTCTGAGAATCATCAGTTGTCTGAAAGCTAGAAAGTGTTTACAGAAGGGATGTGTTGCCTTATTGGCACACATCGTGGATAAAGAAGCTGCTGAGCCAAAGATTGAAGACATCCTAGTAGTAATGGAATATCCTGAAGTCTTTCCAGAAGACTTACCAGGATTGCCACCCCAAAGGCAAGTTGAGTTCCACATTGACTTAGTTCTAGGTGCCACACCTGTAGCTAAGGCACCCTATCGACTTGCGCCTTCGGAGATGCAGGAATTGTCAACACAACTTCAGGAGTTGTTAGACAAGGGATTCATCAGACCAAGCTTCTCACCTTGGGGAGCTCCAGTTTTGTTTGTCAAGAAGAAGGACGGTAGTTTTCGTATGTGTATTGACTACCGGGAATTGAACAAGTTGACAATCAAGAATAGATATCCTCTGCCAAGAATTGATGACCTATTTGATCAGCTGCAAGGTTCAAGTTTCTACTCGAAGATCGATTTGCGATCAGGTTATCATCAGCTGAGAATACAAGAGGAAAGTATTCCCAAGACTGCTTTTAGAACTCGATATGGACATTACGAGTTTCTGGTGATGCCGTTTGGGTTGAAAAACGCGCCAGCTGTTTTTATGGATTTAATGAATAGAGTTTGTAAACCATACCTCGACAAGTTTGTGATTGCGTTCATCGACGATATCTTGATCTATTCAAAGACAAAGGATGAGCACGAACAGCATTTAAGAGCTATTTTGGAGCTACTTAAAAAGGAAAAGCTATATGCCAAGTTCTCGAAGTGCGAGTTCTGGTTACGTGAAGTCCAATTTCTTGGACATGTGGTTAATGGAGATGGAATCCACGTGGATCCCACAAAGATCGAAGCGATAAAGAATTGGAAGACTCCAAAGACGCCAACCGAGATTCGACAATTCTTAGGTTTGGCTGGTTACTATCGAAGGTTCATTGAGGATTTCTCGAAAATCGCTCAACCTTTGACTTCCCTCACTCAGAAAGACAAGAAGTTTGATTGGGGAATCAAACAGGAAGAAGCGTTTCAGTTGTTGAAGGACAAGCTTTGTAATGCACCGATTTTATTGCTACCCGAAGGAACGGATGATTTCGTGATATACTGTGACGCCTTGCGTCAAGGGTTAGGATGTGTGTTGATGCAGCGACAGAAAGTTATAGCTTACGCGTCACGCCAGTTGAAGGTTCATGAGAAGAATTATACCACGCACGACTTGGAATTAGGCGCAGTGGTATTTGCGTTAAAAATCTGGCGACATTATTTGTATGGTACACGATGTACAATCTTCACAGATCATAAGAGTCTGCAACACATATTCGACCAAAATGAGCTTAACATGATACAAAGACGCTGGGTTGAACTGCTGAATGACTACGACTGCGAGATCAAGTATCACCCAGGGAAGGCGAATGTGGTCGCCGATGCCCTAAGTCGAAAAGAAAGGATCAAGCCCATAAGGGTTAGGGCTCTAGAGATGATTGTCCAGACAGATCTCTCATTGCGCATTTGTGCCGCGCAGAGAGAAGCTCCCAAAGAAAGGAATATTGAGGACGAATATCTCCGTGGGATGGAGAAACAGCTGGTACCAATCGAGGAAGGAACTTTATGTTTCATGAAACGAATTTGGGTTCCTCTGTTTGGTGGTTTGAGAAAGGTTATTTTCGATGAAGCTCACAGGTCACGGTACTCCATTCATCCAAGAGCGGATAAGATGTACCAAGACCTTAAGGATTTCTACTGGTGGCCTAGGATGAAAGGAGATGTTGCAGTCTATGTTAGCAAGTGTTACGTGCGCCAAGGTAAAAGCCGAATACCAGAAGCCTTCAGGACTTCTGCAGCAACCTGAAATACCCAAATGGAAATGGGAATAGATTTCGATGGATTTCATAACGAAACTGCCAAGAATTGTCACGGCCCTCGGCCCCGGTTTGACCCGGTCCAGAGCCGCGAAACAGGAAATCCCGTGGTATTTAATTTAGGCGACAGCGGAAGTCTTTTAATAAAGGATCTTTTGATATTAAAACTGCCCGTTTATATAATCTAGGGATAAAACCCAGTAATTTACAATAAGATGATGATGTGTGTAAAATGCAACATATAAATCACATCAATTAAGGCATAAAACTAACCCTTTTTGAGTACTAATGTTGGAAAAATAGTGTTTTTGTCTTCCTTTTGTATTTTCAGGATTAAATGAGCTCAAAATCACAAAAGAAGCAAAAAGACAACTAATTCTACCATAAATACAAGAAAAGGAACAAAAGTAGACTGCCCGGAACCTCAACGGCACCTCCCAAAGCAAAGGAGAAGAAACAGAGTCTGAACACGCCCCGTGTCCAGCGAACACGGGGGCGTGCCCAGGAAGCAGCAGAAAAGACAAACCAGTAGAAGCTTCCATTGCCCACCACGGGGCCGTGTCCAGCGGGCACGGGGGGCGTGGTGAAAGTACAGCAGGCGCATTAATTGTAATTGGCAATTACAATTAATGAAGAGAGAGAATGTCAGACGGGCACGGGGCCGTGTCCAGCGGACACGGGGCCGTGTCCAGCCTTCTGTTCAGCCTATAAATAAAGGAGCTTGGTTTCATTCTCTCTCATCCCTTGGCACACCACCTCTCTCACACTTCATCCACCACCATCATCCATTGTCCATCGTAGAGTGTGTGAGTCGTCTCGGGATCTAAGATTGATCGTAAGAGTTCTTGACAATCAAGGCCATGTTTGCCTAAGTCTCTTACATCACTTGGTGAAGACAAGTGTTTAGTATAATACTTTTTATTTTTAATCTTTTGCACTTTTTATTTGGTTTTGTATTAATGACTTTAATAACTAGTTACTTATGTTGAAGGTGATCTTTCCTTATCGTTTGTCCGTGGTGTCTTGGCATTATTTTACTGTCTATATAAAATAAAAGATTTTCACCATTCATATCTCCACGGTCTATATGGAGGTATGTTGGCTACCTGGTCGGGGGTTAAGGGAACGGTTTGGTAAGGGTCTTGCCCTTGTTCAGCGTTTAGAGGTCCTGCTTGGGACCTGGGTCAAATTTAGTAGGATCTCCTTCAATGCCCATAGGTATTGGATGGCGGGGATCCAAACTCTTTGACCCCCTCATAAGTTAACTACTATTAATACTATAACCCGGCTATTTAGGACTGTATCCCTGCTGACTCAGACTACTTAGCCGAGGGTAACGTCACCGCCAAAAGCGGGGCCTACCACAATTTGCATTAATAACTTAATTCATTATCTTTCAATAATCCGACCCTTTAGGATTGTATCCTTGCTGACTCAAACTACTGGGTTGAGGGTAACGTCGCCTTCAAAAGAGCGGCCTACTACAATAACTAAGATAATCTCTTAAACAAGTGCAAAAGTGCAAAAATAATCAAAGGTTATACTAATACACGTGTCGGATACAAGTGATTCATCTTGTCTATCTGTTTTTATTTTATTTTTATTTTCAGCATTTAGTTAGTTTTTATTTTTCTTAGTTTAAAACATATTTCCAACTTTTTGATTTGATTAGACGTTGAGGATAAACCGGTATTAAAAGCTCTTGTGTCCTTGGACGACCTCGGTATCTTACCAACACTATACTATGTCCACGATGGGTGCACTTGCCCATATGTGTGTTTAGTGTTAGTGAATATCGTGTTTTATAAATTTAAAACTTGGCTAAAAGTGTAAAAGAAAAGGGGCTTAAATACTCATTAAAAATATAACACACCGACACACATCAGATGATTTCACTGGGAAATCTTTATTTCTCAAAACATGTTTCTTTATTTATTTACATAGAGCCACTTTTCTAAGCTTGAAGTGCTTCACGGCACTTTTCTTGGATCACAACAGATCACCTGAAACATGTTTGAAAAATGTTTTGTCAGCGGGGAAATACTGAGTGAATCATTCATTTTGATAAAAATGATACTTAGTTATAAATTACAGCGTAAGAGCGATTACAATGGTTCCTATCTTATTGTTATATGGCACCGTGTCACCTCCTGGTGACGGTGGTCATACCACTATTGGGTCCTGTCACCCAATTAGTGATGATTATCACTGTTAGGGCTTATATGCCTAACCTATGTTAGGGCTTATTAGCCTAACCCTGTGAGAAAATTAGTAATGTGCACAATACCTGTAGGTCCGTGTTTCGGGATCCAATCCGTGATTTTCGTGTTCATGTTCAAAGACGGAAGAGATAAGAGAGGATAAACATAACAAACTTTGTATTAATCCGGTAGTAAACATTACAAGTCGGCCCGGTTACATGACAACCGAACTAATACCAAAGAAGTATACATCCGGGGAGAAACCAAGTGGTGATTTCTCCCGGTGAGGTCTCAGACCTCCATTCTCTCTCTAGCACACACTTGTGCTGTCACTCTTATGTTGCAAATGACAAAGTGTTGGTATTTATACCAAAACAAACACTGCAGGTCGAAGGATCAGACTGACTGGTCGAAACATCATCCTTCGATCAGACAGTCTTCGAAAGATACTCACATACCTCGAATGATATCCTTCGATATCCTTCGAGGTCCATCCTTCGATGGGTATCTTTCGAGCTCATCGAAGGATATTCATAATCCTTCGATGCCTTATCCTTCGACACCAATGACAACACAGCAACTTTGTCTAGCAACACACACACACAGTCAAACCAACAACCCTCTCGTTTGACCACTTCAAACGAGCGGGTCTATACACGTTCGTTTGACCGTTTCACTAACTATTACAAATTCAGCATAAAATAATAACTAATCTATTCGACAAGCATCGGACACAAAATCTGCATCAACAAATTCCCCCTTGTCCGTTGCTGTCGAATGCTGAAAATGCAATTGCAATCAATCTTCAGCCAAGTATTCATCTTCTCTGTGTAGACAAATTCCCCCTTGACCGATGATCCAGGTAAGTAGCATCCTGATGCTCATTGTATAAGATTTCCCCCTCAAAGTACGCGTATCCGTGTTGAGTGTTGTGCAATTTCCTCAAAAGGATCAATTGACCGATCTTCCGCTGATCTTCCAAAACTCCAACCGGCATATGATAAAGGTTCCATTCTTAAACAACTGCATCAAGTCTTGATCTTCAAGTGTCTGTGCAAAACATTCCACGCTGAACCGTTTGAATCACCAGAAGATCATAAACTCTACCACCTGAGATTGCGTTTAGAATTTTACCGAAGAAATTCAACAAATGAAAAAAATTTTATCCCCCCATTTCTTTGGTAAGATCTCTAAACCTTAACAGATTCTTTCCACTTCAAAGAAACTGTCGTCAAATGTTCACCAATTCCCTCCACCAAGCGGAACTGTTGTGTTTGGCCCATAATAGTCACGTTACCATGTTTGTCATTGCATCGGTAACCGTGACTACCCCACATTTTCAAACATCAAGTCTTCATCATCTCTTGTGTTCATCATGCTGCATCACCCCGCGTGTTCCCAAATCCCGTACGAATTTTGATGTTGAAACTTTGAAGCCCGGTATGAATAATCCTTGCGAACACCCGACCCGACTCCAAGTGAATTAAATGATTAACCCCAACACACTGTCTGAGTTCATAAAATTCCACAACATCTGGATCCTTCGAAACACCTGCATCAAACGAAAGATAAACACTAAGACAGCTTCGAAAGATGATCTTTCGAAGTCTTTCGAGCACATGTCACATATCTTTCGAGCATCTTTCGAGCACATGTCACAGATCTTTCGAACACCTTTCGAAGTTGGACATGGCTGATCCTTCGTACACTTCAGAATTGATCCTTCGAAGTCTTTTTGATCCTTCGAAGAACTGATGATCTTTCGAGCACTCCTGTTCATCTTTCGAATCTCCTTGTTCGAAGGATGATCTTTCGAGATCGAAAGATATCTTTCGATGGTTCTGACACAAGGACAGAAAGTACGACAGGTTGGTGAAAAGTTGATGTGGTAGGTGACCAACTTTCGCACATTTCGAAGCATGAAAATTTGAATTTTGAATTTTGTTTCATCCTTCGAAAAACTGTTCAATCTTTCGAGGACAAACAGCATCTTTCGAAATTTTAAGCTGTCAAGAACATCAAGAACACGGAGGACTGTTCATCTGCAGATCTGACCGAAAACACTTGTACACGTTGTTTTGATGAAGAAAACTTGAGTATTTTAGAGAAAAACATAAAACCCAACACCCGGTTTAGCACAGATCTGGATATCCGGGTCCAGATCTGGGTTTTTCTCATTTTCACCTTTTTACATCTTGAACAAAAACCCATAAAAATCACAGATCTAGAGCACATGTGACTTAGTAAACGGTTAGTTTTACTAAATCGGGCACCATGGCTCTGATACCAATTGTAGGTCCGTGTTTCGGGATCCAATCCGTGATTTTCGTGTTCATGTTCAAAGACGGAAGAGATAAGAGAGGATAAACATAACAAACTTTGTATTAATCCGGTAGTAAACATTACAAGTCGGCCCGGTTACATGACAACCGAACTAATACCAAAGAAGTATACATCCGGGGAGAAACCAAGTGGTGATTTCTCCCGGTGAGGTCTCAGACCTCCATTCTCTCTCTAGCACACACTTGTGCTGTCACTCTTATGTTGCAAATGACAAAGTGTTGGTATTTATACCAAAACAAACACTGCAGGTCGAAGGATCAGACTGACTGGTCGAAACATCATCCTTCGATCAGACAGTCTTCGAAAGATACTCACATACCTCGAATGATATCCTTCGATATCCTTCGAGGTCCATCCTTCGATGGGTATCTTTCGAGCTCATCGAAGGATATTCATAATCCTTCGATGCCTTATCCTTCGACACCAATGACAACACAGCAACTTTGTCTAGCAACACACACACACAGTCAAACCAACAACCCTCTCGTTTGACCACTTCAAACGAGCGGGTCTATACACGTTCGTTTGACCGTTTCACTAACTATTAAAAATTCAGCATAAAATAATAACTAATCTATTCGACAAGCATCGGACACAAAATCTGCATCAACAATACCCCACTAGCCATTGATTAAGATAGCCATGACTTAATCCATGTAATTATAACCTTTGAAAATAATTTGGAGTATTTGTAAAACAGTTGATAAAAAGAGAATGACTCACATTGCAGATTTAACGAGCAGAGTATAAGCCTAATGATTAGCCTTGATTAACCTAATTTAATTCACAAGCGGTGTTAGTAACTAATACAGCAGTTACGTCAATTCACGAGATTAAACCCTCACAACGATTAACATAGTGCAATACTTAACAATTCAATGAATTCACAACGAATGACAGAGTATAGTCCGAATTCGGACAGCACTCAAACATTCAAGTCGAAATCACGATGAATAACAAAGTATAAACTCAATTTGAGCGGCACTTAAACAATCGTTGGATAGTTTCAATCGATCAGACGTTGAATCGTAATAGCGATCGAGTTATTACCCAGATTGCGGCAGCGTTTCGAGATTAGTGTGTGTTGTGAACTGTTTCTGTTATAACTCAACGTATACAACGAATTTCTTCGTCGAATCAACAACAGAATGCTAGTCCCAAGGCCCCCTATTTATACCCGAAATTTGTCCCCCTCGCGTGTCGCGACAGGGAGACTTATCTCCTTCGCATGGCGCGACGGGTAACAATTTAGGGTAGGGTAGGTTTCGTGTCCAGTAGCTTGGGTGAGTTGACATTTTCGTTCAATTCATTTTAGACAACGAATTCAGATGATAATATCAATTAGGGTTTAACCCCCTTGAATTTTAGGGGCCCTGATCCTGATTCTGATTGTTCTGAAAATTTTAGGGTTAGTGCAGAATAACTTGGGTTTCTCAATTAGGGTTTTCTTAATAGATAATTAATCATACTAAGTGTTAATTTGAGTGAGAGTTGTTACATCCTCCCCACCTTAAGAAAAATCTCATCCTCGGGATTCACTAAAATAGATGAGGATATTTTCGTTTCATTTCTGATTCCAGCTCCCAAGTGTATTCTGGTCCTCTCTTTGAATCCCACTTGACTTTGACTAGTACTAGTCGCTTGTGCTTGAGAAACTTGACTTTTCTGTCTTCTATCTGTAGTGGTTTCTCTACAAATTTTAACTTTTCATTTACCTCTACATCTTGAAGAGGTACTACCAGGGATTCGTTGGATAAACATTTCTTGAGATTGGATACATGAAACACATCATGTACTCCAGCTAGCCCTTCTAGTAGTTGTAATCGATAAGCAACTGGTCCTATTCGTTGCATTACTGGAAATGGTCCTATGTATCTTGGACTCAGTTTTCCTTTCTTACCGAATCGTACTACTCCTTTCCAAGGAGAGACTTTTAAAAGTACCTTGTCTCCTACTTGAAATTCTAGTGGCTTGCGACAATTATCTGCATAGCTTTTCTGGCGATCTCTAGCAGTCTTCAGTCTTTCTTTGATTTGAGTTATCTTGTCTGTGGTTTCTTGTACAATTTCTGGACCTGATAACTGACTTTCTCCTATTTCTGCCCAACAAACTGGAGTTCGGCACTTGCGTCCATACATGGCTTCGAATGGAGCAGCTTCGATGCTTGAATGATAACTATTATTATAGGAGAATTCAATTAACGGTAAGTGGTTATCCCAATTACCACCAAAATCAATAACACATGCTCAAAGCATGTCTTCCAGGGTTTGTATTGTCCTTTCACTTTGTCCATCTGTTTAAGGATGATATGCAGTACTTAAATTTAGTCGGGTTCCCATTGCTTCTTGGAAACTAGTCCAGAAATGGGAAGTGAAACGACTATCCCTATCCGATACAATGGAGAGTGGGACTCCATGTAAAGATACTACTTCATCTATGTACAACTTGGCTAGCCTTTCCATGCTAAAAGTTTCCTTCATTGGTAGAAAATGAGCCGATTTGGTTAATCGATCCACAATTACCCAAATTGCATCATTACCTTTTCTGGTTTTGGGTAACTTAGTAACAAAATCCATTGTTATGAGTTCCCATTTCCATACAGGCATTTCTAACTGTTGTAGTAGTCCTGAAGGTTTCTGGTGTTCGGCCTTAACTTGTGAACAAGTAAGACATTTAGATACGTATTCAGCTATATCCTTTTTCATTCCTATCCACCAGAAATTGTTTCTTAAATCTTGGTACATCTTATTGTTTCCTGGATGTACGGTATACCTAGATTTTTGAGCTTCTTCTAAAATCTTATTTCTTAATTCTCCCTGCTTAGGTACCCAACTTCGTTTCTTGTGGAATTTCCAAATTTCCTTGCTCTAGTTCTTTTATGTAACCTTTCATTCCTTCAGCATCGTCCTTGATTGCTGTTTCTTGAACTTTCTTTAATTGTTCCATTAAATCTACTTGTAGATTTAATCTAAGAGCACGGACTCGCTTTTGCTTCTCATGATATTTACGACTTAAGGCATCCGCAACTACATTCGCCTTTCCTTCGTGATATTGAATATCACAGTCGTAATCGCTTAGGATTTCCATCCATCTTCTTTGCCTCATGTTTAATTCTTTTTGCCCAAATATGTACCTTAAACTTTTATGATCGGTATACAGATAATGTCTCCAAATCTTTAGGGCAAAAATTATGGCTCCTAATTCTAAATCATGAGTCGTATATTTTCTTCGTGATTCTTCAACTGCCTAGAGGCATACGCAATTACTTTCTTGCGTTGCATTAGAACATATCCGAATCCTAATTTTGAAGCATCACAATATACTTCAAAATTTTCTGCTCCTTCGGGTAAGGCTAAAATTGGAGCATTCATCAATCTGTGCTTTAGAATCTTAAAAGCTTCTTCTTGTCTAGGTCCCCATTCAAACTTAATTGCTTTACAGGTTAGCTTAGTCAAAAGTACAGCTATTCTAGAGAAATCCTTAATAAATCGTCTGTAGTATCCAGCTAAGCCTAGAAAACTTCTAATTTCCATAGCCGTTTGTGGGACCTTCCATTTGGTGATCGCTTCTATCCTGGTGGGATCTACGTGAATACCTTCATGATTCACCATGTGACCTAAAAATTGTACTTCTTGTAGCCAGAATTCACACTTCGCGAATTTGGCGTAAAGCTTTTCCTTTCTTAACAAAGTTAAGAGTGCATGTAGGTGCTCACTATGTTCCTCCTGATTTTTGGAATAAATAAGTATATCGTCGATGAAAATATGAATTTATCCAAGTATGGTTTACAGATTCGATTCATCATGTCCATAAATGCTGCTGGAGCATTTGTTAGTCCAAAGGGCATGACTGTAAACTCATAATGGCCATACCTAGTTCTGAAAGCAGTTTTAGGTATGTCTTCTTCTTGTACCTTCAATTGATGATATCCGGAGCGCAAGTCTATCTTAGAAAAATATTTAGCTCCTTGCAATTGATTAAAAAGATCATCAATCCTAGGTAATGGGTATCGATTCTTAATTGTAACCTTATTCAGTTCCCTATAATCGATACACATTCTCATTGATCCGTCTTTCTTTTTCACAAACAACACCGGTGCTCCCCAAGGGGATGAACTAGGTTGTATGAATCCTTTGCTTAGTAATTCATCTAATTGCTTTTTTAATTCTAACATTTCAGTGGGTGCTAATCGATATGGTGCTTTGGCTATTGGTGTAGTTCCTGGAATTAGATGAATTCTAAACTCTACTTCTCTATCGGGTGGTAAACCAGGTAATTCTTCTGGAAAGACATTTGGGTATTCTGAGACTATAGGGATGTCCTGGAGTTCCTTACTTTTAGTGTTAATGATTACAGAAATCATATACACCATTTCTTGTTTTCTTGAATAACTAGCCAACTTCATTACTGAAATGAATTTCAGTGGTTTTCGAGGTTTATCTCCTGTAATTAAAATTACCTTTTCTGTGGGGGTACGGATTTCTACGGAATTCTTATCACACAGGATTCGAGCATGGTTGGCTACTAACCAATCCATTCCTAACACTACATCGAATCCGGCTAATTTCATGGGTAACAGGTTTGCAGAAAACTTATGGCTTGAAAGTTCTATTTTTCCTTCTTGCAAAACTTTATCTATGTTAATAGAATTCCCATCTGCCGTTTCGACCGTAAAGATCTGCTTAAGGGTGGTTAAGGGTAACTTAAGAGCTTGGCAAGATGAAGTATTGATAAAACTTTGATTTGCGCCAGAGTCAAATAATACTTTTGCATAAACGTCGTGGACTAAGAACGTACCAGCTATGACATCAGGAATTAGTTCGGCTTCCTGAGTAGTTAATTGAAATGCTCGGGCATTCTTCTTTGTTGTTCCATCAGCTGGTTTGCCTTTGTTGTCTGTGGGTTTAACCAATTTAGGACATTCTGTTTTGAAATGCCCTGCTTCTCCACAGTTAAAGCAGACTATGAATTTCTTTCTCCTACAGTCTTCTTCCTGATGCCCCGGAATTTTGCAAAAATTGCAATATCCTTTGCATTTTACAAAATGCTTCTTTTTGCAAGAATTGCAAAATGGTCCAGTAGAGGATTGTCCAGTCCCCTTTCTTTTGAAGTTGTTACGATTACCCACACGGAATCCTTGGGTAATCTTTTGAGCTACTTCTTTCTTCCGATCTTCTTCTCTTGTGCGTACCAGTTCATCGGTTAAAGTATTAGCTAATTCCACAGCATCGTCAATAGTACGAGGTCTCGCAGCCTTAACGATGTTACGGATTTCACTAATTAGTCCCCAAATGTAGCGAGAAATGAGTACCGGTTCTGGCGAAGCCAGTGTTGGTACTACTCTAGCATATTCAAAGAATGTCGAAGTATAACCGCGACACTCTATGCCTACCATACGATGGCTTAGGAACTTATTCGCCATTTGTTCCTTTTCATATTCGGGACAGAATTTTCTTTCTACAAGACTGTTAAATTCTTCCCAGTTCATAGCATATGTCATCCTTCTTCCTTTTGCTTGTAATACCGTGTTCCACCATTCTAGTGCCCCTTCTTTAAACAGATTTGACGCATACATGACCTGATCTTCTTCGGCACATTTACTTATTGCAATTACTGCTTCGGTTTTCTCTAACCAACGCAGTGTTGCAGTTGCCCCTTCATTACCTGCAAATTCTGCTGGTTTACAGGCAAGAAATTCTTTGTAAGTGCAACCAGGCGTTGCAGCTTTCATTTTCTTAGGGAGTGGGGCCTGTTGTGGGTCATGATAGTCATGATTGCCGCCTCCATTTATGCTGTTACTGTCGTTATCTTCCGGAGTACGTTTGCTAGGAATTATTTGTTGTGGTTCTGCAGGTTTCTGAGCAACAGCCATAATTGCTGGAATAGCATTGGCTATCCCTTGAGCAACAATGTTCTCGATATCTTGTCTAGTCATATACTGATTTTCCTGATTTTGATCAGATTGGTTTACTTCATTAACTGGTTCATTATTAGCGTTTTCCATCTGATAATTAGTATTGATATGAATTATTAGTATCTAATAATTGATAACAAAATAATTACACATAAGCACATAAAATCTTACAACACACATATATATAGTCAAAATTGTCGATTTTCTCGACTTCTAGTTTTCTTATAGATTATACATCTATGCATCCATACACTGTTTATCTTACAATGTTTTATTTCCTATTTTACAGAGTTATATTTTACTACTACTGTTATTATACAGACATACTTCCCACCCCACTATCTTTTGGTCAACTGGCAGTTTTAGTAGCGACGCTCCCTCTCGTCGTACTTCCAAGAGATTTGTTCCCCCATTTCCCGGATCCTATTTCCTGTACCTATCAGTTCTTCACCAAATTGACGAAGTTCGGCTAAGTTTTCATTACTCATTGGAGGATTGGGGATAGGTTCTGGATCAAACTGTGGAAGAAGAGTATAAGGACTGTTTATCATGTTTTGATATTGCCAATCGTTCGTCCACCATTCTTCCATGTTTCCTAAAGGTCGAGTATGGAGTAAAGGATCTGGAATGGCTGGTTCTAAGTTTATTGGGAGTTGGGCTGTGGCAGGGTAAGAGTAGAGATTATTGTTGATAGGTTCTATGACATCACACTGGGCTAGTAGACGATCTATTTCTTCTTGAAATGTGATTTTTTCAGTCTGTTTCGAGCTCTCTCCGATCTCTATTCCCTTTTGCCTAGTATCTTCCCTTATTTCCATCTCTGCTTGTTTAGAACTTTCTCCGGTCTCTATTTCTTTTCCTTTGCTCACAGGATTTTCTATTTTAGGGAGTCTCCTAGTTGTGGGGTTTCTCCTGCGCACTTTCCTCCATCCTACATATCTTCTTCTCTTTTTAGGTTTTGCTTTTTCTAGAGGTGGAGCTTGGAATTCCAGAGGTTCCTCGATGTCAGCCGAATAACCAGTAAAGTCGTGGGAGACTTCAATTGGTACTGGGTAGAGGTTGAGATTCTGAAATGCTTCAGATAGCTCACTCATGCTGTGTAGCATATATGCAAAATGCACAAAAATGCTAAGTTAAACTTTGGAACAAAGTTTTACCAATAAACATTGAAGTTTTATTGCATACTAATTTGTACAAAAGACAACAGGAAAAAGAACACACTAGGATTTATTTATTTATTTACTGGGTAGTGGGAGGTGCTATTACTAGATTTTAGGGTATTGGTAATTTAAAGATTTGCATTTTCTACTACAGTGGCTAGCATATAGAGGTTAGCCCACTTCTCATCTAGTCTATCTTCCCAAGGTAAATCATTGCCTAATTCCTGGATTTCTGGATTAAACCTCACTTTCTTGACTTGGGGTTTCTTTATTTTCTCCTGATCCTTCCTAAGAATCGAATTTCTTTTCTCAGGGGTAAGAGGATTTTCATAATTTGCCTTTCGGACAAAAATCCCTTCTTCCAGGTTTGCTGGGTATT
Source organism: Helianthus annuus (assembly GCF_002127325.2). Classification (NCBI taxonomy): domain Eukaryota; kingdom Viridiplantae; phylum Streptophyta; class Magnoliopsida; order Asterales; family Asteraceae; genus Helianthus; species Helianthus annuus. The sequence continues at coordinate 110,596,556 of NC_035447.2, forward strand.
TTGAGGAAGAGGTTCCCTTTTCTTTAGGTGCACTATCTAATTTGTGGTAGATAGCAGAAAGCTTTTGTTTACCCATACTGTACTATCAAATAATCAGTTAATAACACATATAATCACAGAATGGTAATCATAAATTAATAGTAGGCATAAATCAGTAAGCTTATATCAGTGGCTCTGATACCACATTTTCCTGTCACGGCCCTCGGCCCCGGTTTGACCCGGTCCAGAGCCGCGAAACAAGAAATCCCGTGGTATTTAATTTAGGCGACAGCGGAAGTCTTTTAATAAAGGATCTTTTGATAGTAAAACTGCCCGTTTATATAATCTAGGGATAAAACCCAGTAATTTACAATAAGATGATTTCACTGGGAAATCTTTATTTCTCAAAACATGTTTCTTTATTTATTTACATAGAGCCACTTTTCTAAGCTTGAAGTTCTTCACGGCACTTTTCTTGGATCACAACAGATCACCTGAAACATGTTTGAAAAAGGTTTTGTCAGCGGGGAAATACTGAGTGAATCATTCATTTTGATAAAAATGATACTTAGTTATAAATTACAGCTTAAGAGCGATTACAATGGTTCCTATCTTATTGTTATATGGAACCGCGTCACCTCCTGGTGACGGTGGTCATACCACTATTGGGTCCTGTCACCCAATTAGTGATGATTATCACTGTTAGGGCTTATATGCCTAACCTATGTTAGGGCTTATTAGCCTAACCCTGTGAGAAAATTAGTAATGTGCACAATACCCCACTAGCCATTGATTAAGATAGCCATGACTTAATCCCTGTAATTATAACCTTTGAAAATAATTTGGAGTATTTGTAAAACAGTTGATAAAAAGAGAATGACTCACATTGCAGATTTAATGAGCAGAGTATAAGCCTAATGAATAGCCTTGATTAACCTAATTTAATTCACAATACACGCAAACGGTGTTAGTAACTAATACAGCAGTTACGTCAATTCACGAGATTAAACCCTCACAACGATTAACATAGTGCAATACTTAACAGTTCAACGAATTCACAACGAATGACAGAGTATAGTCTGAATTTGGACAACACTCAAACATTCAAGTCGAAATCATGATGAATAACAAAGTATAAACTCAATTTGAGCGGCACTTAAACAATCGTTGGATAGTTTCAATCGATCGGACGTTGAATCGTAATAGTGATCGAGTTATTACCCTGATTGCGGCAACGTTTCGAGATTAGTGTGTGTTGTGAACTGTTTCTGTTATAACTCAACGTATACAACGAATTTCTTCATCGAATCAACAACAGAATGCAAGTCCCAAAGCCCCCTATTTATACCCGAAATTTGTCCCCCTCGCGTGTCGCGACAGGGAGACTTATCTCCTTCGCGTGGCGCGACGGGTAACAATTTAGGGTAGGGTAGGTTTCGTGTCCAGTAGCTTGGGTGAGTTGACATTTTCGTTCAATTCATTTTAGACAACGAATTCAGATGATAGTATCAATTAGGGTTTAACCCCCTTGAGTTTTAGGGGCCCTGATCCTGATTCCGAATGTTCTGAAAATTTTAGGGTTAGTGCAGAATTACTTGGGTTTCTCAATTAGGGTTTTCTTAATAGATAATTAATCATACTAAGTGTTAATTTGAGTGAGAGTTGTTACAAGAACGCCCAAAGGTCACGGTACTATTTGGGTAATAGTAGACCGGTTAACGAAATCTGCACATTTCTTGCCAATCAGAGAGAAAGACAACACGAGCAAATTAGCTGAGATATACATGAGAGAGATTGTTGCACGTCATGGAGTGCCTCTCTCAATCATCTCTGATAGAGACGGAAGGTTTGTGTCAAGGATTTGGCAATCCTTTTAAGAAGCGTTCGGGTCTCAGTTGAACCTGAGTACAGCTTTTCACCCGCAAACGGACGGACAGAGTGAACGAACGATTTAGACATTAGAAGATATGCTGCGAGCTTGCGTTATGGATTTAGGTGGAAGTTGGGATACTCACCTACCATTAGTCGAATTTTCGTACAATAACAGTTATCACGCAAGTATTCAAGCCGCACCGTTCGAAGCTCTTTATGGACGCAAATGTCGATCACCGATCTGTTGGGCTGACGCAGGTGATAGACAGTTAGTTGGTCCAGAAGTGGTCCAGGAAACCACCGACAAGATTGCACATATCCGAGAACGCATCAAGGCGGCTCGCGATCGAAAAAAGTGTTATGCGGACCGAAGAAAGAAACCTCTGGAATTCGAGGTGGGAGACATGGTTTTGTTGAAGGTTTCACCCTAGAAGGGTGTGGCACGCTTTGGAAAGCGTGGGAAGTTGAATCCGCGCTACATTGGCCCATTCAAGATTCTGAAGAGGGTTGGTTTAGTAGCATACAAGTTGGACTTACCTGCCGAACTTAACGGTGTTCATGATACATTCCATGTATCAAACTTGAAGAAGAGTCCAACACAAGAAACTGTTGTCATTCCGGCTGACGAAATTCATATTGACGACACGCTCCACTTTGTTGAAGAACCCATCAAAGTTACGGATTGGAAGGTGAACAAGACACGCAGGAGCAGTGTCAAGCTCGTCAAAGTTCGTTGGAATGCAAGACATGGCCCAGAATACACATGGGAACGTGAGGATCGTATGAAAGAGAAATACCCCCATTTATTTCCCAAGACCCCTGCAACCAGAAGCTGAACCTAAAATTTCGGGACGAAATTTTCTTAACTGGGGGAGAAGGTGACAACCCTCTCAAATCCAGGTATTCGTACAAATTAATTAATATTTAATTAGTGCTTAATTACTGTGCTTGATTTCAATTATGAATAAACTGCTTTCTGTTTCCTAATACATACATACTCATGCATCACCTTTTATACTGTCACCCTATTATTTACACACAAACAATAGTGACAAACCTGATGCACAAAGCACAGTTAGCACAGTGAGCGGATAACCCGGTAAACATGCTGACATTGCCAGCACCTATACAGACATTGTTTTGAGGCCAGTGTGAGCCAGGAATAGAATACTACACTAGTAGGGAGTGTAGGGAGGTGAGGACCATAAAACTGCGTCACTAGGAGATAGTTATAGTGACCGGAGGTGCCTAAAACATACTTAAAGTGCATAATTCTGCACTAAATGAACAAAATTCAGCATTTAACAAAGCTAGTAAAGTGCAAAAACTTGGCAAAATAATCCTAGACACTTTCCAAAGTGTTGGGAATTTAATGTGTCACTAAAAACAATATAAAAGACACTTTAAAGCTTTATTTAGCACTTTAACAGATCAACATCCAACCGAACAACCGGACTTTACCCGGAACATAAAAATATTGCCAAACACATTGTTTATACTTTTCTGAGCTAGTTAGGGTCCCTGAACACCTTAACACACCTTATATTAGATAACACACTATAATATACTAACTATATCATTCAAACATAACTAACTTGTAACTAGATCATCACCACCCAACCCCATACCCGCCCCCCTTCCCTAGCCGACGGTTACAAGGGGTGGGACAACCCCCCATTTCTTTTGAATATTAAATTGTTATTATTGTTGGTTAGAGAAACATGTTGTATGATGGTTAATAGAGAATTGGTTTATAAATAAGTCTAAGAGTCTTGAACCTTCATTTCATCAAACTCAACAAACAACAACCATTCTCTCTTCTCTTCTCCTCCCTCACGGCCGCCACCCTCCTCCACCATATCACCACCATCAACTTCCTTTCTAGCCATTTTTCATACACTCAAAGGTGCAAGAGGTTCAACAAACAAGCTTGGTGCACTCAGAAGTTCAAGAACCACTCTAGTTTTCTTTTATCCACCACTTTTACGCCTTGTTTCTTCCCTAGCCTTGTGCTAGTAGTAAGTGCTCTAAAAATTCATCTTGTTCTTGATTTTAGTGGTTAATAGATGATAGAATGATTAAATGTTAAGAACACTAATGAACATGATCCAAATCTTGAAACATCAAGGATAAAGGGTGGATAAAGAGAAGATATATGGGTAAATCATGTAGATCTTGTGTAGTTATGATTATTTGATGTTGTTTGTTAGTAGAAGTAGGATGGATCATCATCTAGGCTTGCTAGATCATGTTCAAGAACATGAACTAGTAAGATGTTGATGTTAGAAATATGAAGGATGATGAAACCATCCACCCATGAACTTGAAACTTGAATAAATATAACTTTTCTTGAAATATAAGGTTATAAACTTGTAGATCTAAAGATCTACAAGTGGTTTTTCGAAAGAACCAAGTGAAAGATACAACTCTTGTTAAAACCCGGATCTTGCATGAACTAAATATATTTTTAGAAGGTAAACAAGTGTATGAATACTTGTGTAACAAGAAATTTTCACAAAGAAATATTTTCAGAAATCATAACTAGAAGTTGTGAAAATGTACATTCTTTAAAAATAAAGTTTTTAATAAACTAAACTTATTTTTAAAGATAACAAGACCCAATAAACATGTTAGTAACTTACTACATATTTTTATAAACTTTCAAGTTCATGAGTTTATGGTTCATGTTTATTTTTGTCAAGATTAGTGGTTAAAGATTGTATATTGTTGGTTGCTAAATTGTTTGATTGATTTTACAAAAGAAAATGATATGCTAAAAAGCATGGACACCTCCATTTACAGAGGAAACTCTGGTGAAATTTTTCTAGAAATATAACACTTAGAAATATTTTTCTAACAAGCGTTTACGGAAATATTTTAACTTGGTTTTCAAAATAAATTTCGCCATAATTTTATTTCAAAAATTACCAAGTACCGGAGGTTGATTTTCGTAAATAAAATTTGTTAAATATATATTCTATAATAAAACGCTTGTGTGATTGCTTGTTTATTATGTGAACTAGATATATTATTTTTAGGGTAAAAGTAATATAACTTGGAAATACCGTGAAATTACGACTCCAAAATAATACCAACGCTCTCACAAAATAATTAATTAAGTTACACAAGTATTATTGTTACAACGCGAACTTTAAAACGTAACTTATGTATATTTTAGAAAAATACTCTTATTCGTGTATTTTTGGTGAAATATTATTTTGGAAAACTTATGAAATAAAATATAATATTTTTGAGAAAAATATATATATATTTTGGAATTTAAAACAATTTAGACTAGTGATTAAAATATATTTTTCAATTGAGACTTAAAAATATATTTTCAGAATTATAAAGCATACATGTATTATTACCCCCATCCTTGGGAAGGAAATATACTTATAAAATAATTAAGAAGTGTGAATACCAAATAGTTGTCTAACTATTTCCCAAAAACGTTAAACCTAAGCCAAGCCACGACCGTCCGTCTAATAGGAATTAGTACGTGTAGGTCGTCACGCAGCAGATAGAGTTGGAGATTGACGTTTCTGGATACGCACTTCTGTGAGTTCATGTCCCACTTTTCTCTTTACTGTTTTCAGTTTTATACTTCGGGGGTGAAATACATGCGACAATTATTACAAACTTTTATTACATGGTATGGATAGTGTAGGGAGGGTTTATACTTCTAGATCATGTGAGGGGTGGGCAATAACACTTGAGGCCATTAATCCTCGTTGTTAGTACCGAGGGACACAAGAGTGATAGATCTATTTGGGTGTAGCGAGCCCACACCCGTGAGGCCGGGGCGGCCCATAGTGGTGACTGTGTCTTCCAGCCGAAGCCCGGTAACAAATTTGCTAGGTTTGAGTTTCCCTGCACTTCTCACACATACCAGTGGCTTTGCAACCCATTGGTGATCTCTTTTTCCTTATTGCTACATACCGGGGACTTTTATACATACTTTAAAGGTTTATACATACTCACTTTCACATGAACTCGCTCAACTTTTTTGTTGATTTTTCAAATTACATGTATTTCAGGAAATTAGTGGATCTGGCACGGTATGCATCATGTCAAGCTGCGTAAGAATAATGATGTCATCCGAGTTTAGGAAGTGTGACCTTTGCCTGGACGGGTTACAAGTCTTAAACTATGTTTTTATGTCAAGTCTTTTGTTATGTCGTTGAACATGTTTTCATTATGTCATGGTTGTATTCAGTTTGTTGTGTCGACTTTTTAAAACAATGTTGTCGTGTTTACATTTTTAAACTTGATGAATGGATGAACATCATGGTTTTATTTTCATATAGCATTGTTGTCATTATGCTATGGTATTAAGAAGTCACACCAAATAAACCCACGCTTCCGCAAAGCCAGGGTGTGACAGAATGAAGTAAATATAGATTAAAGTAATTTGATGCGTGAAAGAATATGATTTGTTAATAAATGAAAATGAAGATGATGAGATTAGTGGTAAAATAACTTGAAGAATGTGAGTTAGATGGAATTCGTATGAGAATTCGAATAAATGTATGTTTCGATCAGAATTATGCATTAGATGTTTGTACCTTGTGCTTGAATGGTGTGATACTTCTGTGTATTTAATGATTTGTTTTGTTATGGTTAAGATGCGAATATGTGCTAAATATGAATCATACGAGCTTATTAGTAAAGGATATGTTGGAATTATGATATATAGTTACCTTGAATGATATTTGCTAATTGTAGAATCATGAAACACTAGCATGTGAAAGTACGTGTATGTGAATGTATATGTGTATTGTTTAGAGGATCACGTAAATTGTATATATCATACAATACGAGTATGAAATGCGTAGGATATTAATGTTATGGCCTACCATATTTAGATGAATACATGTTCAAAAGTTTAAAGTGTGTAAGCAAGACAGTTGACTTTCTAAAAGTCAACAGTATAGGGATATCATGGAATGGCCATTAGACTCAAATGTTAAAGTAAAGAGTTAATGTGTTATGTATTAAATGATTTACGTGTTATGCTTGATGATAGTTTAGTTGTATGGATTGGTGTTGGCATTGAACCCTAACAGAGGAACAGATAATGTAAAGCCAAAACCGGATCTCATCAGTGGACCATCAATAAGCAGCAGTTTATTCTATGCTCTCCCCTTGACAGTGGTTTTCTAACAGCTGATGAATCTTAAGTGCTGCTCAATTACAACAACTGATGAACCAAACACTGATGATACCTTAAAGACTGCTAAAGACAAACACTGATGCTCTATCTACTGCTGTTTCCTAAGTACTGCTGAAGACTCAAGCACTGCTCTCTCAAAGACTGATCACCTTTGAAGAATGCACTGAAGATTCAACATCTGTGCTCAGGCTACAACAGTGGAACGTGAAGCAGTAGTTTTCCTTAGCTTTGCATTTTATTGATCATCAGATGTTGCATGTCAGTAGTTTGTTTAGAACAGTATTTGTAGTTTGTTAGGTCGTTAGATGTCACTATCATGGTGACGTCAGCTGAGGTAGATCAGTAGTTTGGTTTGCCTATAAATATGACAGTATTCTGTACTGTTATACTCGATTCGTTTTGAGTGAGTTCACCTCCTCAATTCAATCCTTTCATCTTGTGCAACCAACTCTGGTGTATCAGGCTGAGGGGGAGTTTAGATTGTAAGCTTGCTGTAATCATTTGCTTTCTATTGTAAATCTTTTGACTCAATGAAATAGCAATTGTTTATCAATCTATACTTTCTTTTGATTATGTTTACAAAGTTTGCTACTCATTTCCGCTGCACTTATTCGTTTTATGCAAACAAACACAATCATGACGGCCCAAGATCCTAACAATTGGTATCAGAACTTGGACAGTCAAATTCGATCTAACAATCAATCTGACATAACAGTTCAGCTCAAAAGTTATTGATACTAAAGGATTGGTTGTATTCAGTTGAAAAACAGAGTAACGAGTGAATCATGGTCAAAATGGTTATTCAAAAACTCTGTAAATCAACCAAGATGTCATATGACACACAAATCTCACACAACAAGTGTTTTCATGCATATGTCACTCATAGTTTTCAGATCCGTAAAATATCTGATAAATTATGGGATCGTTCGATGTTTTCAAAATTGATTTCAATTGTTGTTTTGATATTTGTGATGTTTTCAATAAACACTAAAGTATGTATCTCAGTTCAGCAGAACTTGTGTTCATCCAAAACACTAGAATACTGCTGACATAGAAAAGAGGGAAATAACACTTTAGGCAAAATCTCTCATGTGCTCAAAGGCAAGTTGAGTACCTTCAAAAGGACCAAATCAACTTTGTCCAAAACACATTGAGTAAATTAGGTATCAAAACTGTCCTAATCATAGGTGAGTGTGAGATCTGTAATAAAACATGATCAATATGGTCAGGTTTCTCAAAACATTGCTTCAAAATGATTATGGACAAAGTATGTTCAAAATATAATCTCCTAGTGAGTATTTCTGAACATATGAATAACAAGGGTAAAAAGGGAAAAGGAAAAAGGAACAAATCTCGAAGTGTAGCTATCTCAAAAAACTTTTGAAATCAAAAGCAAAAGAGTATAAGCATAAAACACTCTTGAGATTCAAATTAGATCATCAGTGGTCATTTTGCAACTGTGTGCATTCATCAATACAGGAATTGTTCTGGTAACAATAGCAATTTCAGTGATGGTGCTTAAAAGGAATTTACAATCAATTGACAAGAAAATGACCCAAACAATGGTCAAAATAACTTGAGAATAATATGATCATGAATTTACTGGAAAATTGTCGGATCCTTTTGATTATTTTCAAAACTTCCTCTGATTTTTGTTAAGGTGTTTTCCTCTAAAATAAAAACCAGATGTTTTTTTTTAAAAAAAATATTATGATCTTTTACTCATTTTTTATATAGTAAAAGTTCATCTCTGGTCTGGATGTAATTAACTTATTTTTGTGTGTAATTACTATCCCTAAAACTGATCAAAAGGAAATGACACACATATCAAGGTCATGTTAAGCTTAAGTTTGGTTTTCACAGATCAAAAATTGATTTGAAATTGACAGAGACTACTGAGATACTCATGTTCTAGTTCCAGTAATTAGACACAAAATGAGCAGCTCTAGTAGAAATGTTTTCATCATCTGGGATGCTAAACCATTGTCTAAAATAATAGACATTTGGCAAATCCTTAAACAAAATTCCTTGTAGATAACTGCTGACAATTTAATCTTGATAATTTACATCTAAAATGTATTTTGTTAAGAATAGCATCTCAAATGCTCAACAGATGTTAGATAAGATACTGTGCCTTCACAAAGCAAAATCAAGTTCTACATCTGAACAAGCAGATGCTAACATTGTTTGTCAAAAGTTGAAATACTGCTGCACTATCAGTTGTTGAACCAATTTTTTTTCTTCTACCACTGTTGTTTCTAATGTGCTGTTGTGCCTTAACAACTGCTCACTAAAGTCTGTCCACTGCTAAAGTGTCAACCTCTGTTCTCCAAAACACTGATGTTTAAAATCTTTGTTTCATCCACTATTTCAGTTTATTACCGTTGTAACTACTGATACTTGATCCATCAGTAGTTGTCAAAACAACTGTCCTCTATTATTTACCATTCCATCAGATGTTTGCCACGTGGTCAGTTTTTAGCCTTCAGATCAAAATAACCGCTGCCACATCAGCAATCACTTTTTCCCTAAATAAAACCCTGATTAAATCCAAACAGGGTTTTACTATCGAATTGAATTCCAAAAGTTCTCTTCTCATAGCAGTTTCCCTCTCATAACTCCAAAAACTTCTTCGATCTTCTTCATCCAAAATGACGAAACCAAAATTGAAATCAAAATCAAAACCATCATCTTCCTCCACAACAGCAGATGCCACTCAAATGGCCGCTGAAACACCGGAGATTCGCTACAAAGCTCCACACAACTATGTAGGTATACTCACAAAACCTACCGATAACCACACTTTCGACTCCATCCTTGACATCATTTCTGCATCAAAGTACAAAACTTTGATAACAGCAGACGCTCCTATTTACCTTGATACCCAGAGAGAGTTCTGGAAAAATGCCACCCTTGAAAAACAAGGAGATATCATCGCCGCCATCAACTCCTCGATACAGGGTAAGAAGGTAAACATCTCACCAAAATCCATCTCTGAAACCTTTAAACTTGATGATTTAAATGGAAAAACCTCATTTACAAAAGACGAGTTGGTAAAGAATTTCATGAACAGGGGCTATGCAGAACAACCAAATAGGGATACCCTACAAAAGGGTTACTTCCCTTCTGCACCCAGATTTTTATTCCACACACTGCTCATGTGTGTTTCTAATAAAACAACGTCTTTTAATGAGATACCAACGAAAATCCAATGCCTGGGGTATGCAATTTTAAATGATAAAAACTATAACTACTCCCAGGAAATATTGATGATTTGGTAAAGAACGTTGATAATAAAGCATTTCTGCTCTTTCCAAGATTTCTAAGCTACTATTTTGAAAAAAAGTTTGTTGAGAAAGATGCAGAATTGCCCAAACAAGGTGTCTCATTCAAAATAAACTGTTTAACAATTGAAACATTTTCAAGAATGATGGCACCAATAAAATTAAAAACAAAGGAGGCTGAGCAGGTTTTAGAAACTGCTACTGATCCTCAAGCAACCACTGCTGAGCCCACTGCTCCAGGTGATCAAAGTAGCACACCCACTACTTTGAAACCAACACCTGCCACCAAAAAGACCAAAAGAAAAACATCCAGAAAATCCACCAAACCCACACCAAAGGCAACTCTGGAAGATGAGATCCCAGAGTCAATGCCAGTGACAACACAAAAGTCACAAGAAACCACTGCTGCTACTTCCTCACAGCATATGGAAGAAAGATCTCAACCCCAGCCTAAAACTCCTCCTGCATCCTCACAAAAGGATCAGGTAGTAAGCACAGGGACACCAAATTATGAAGCTCTGTATCCACTCGGATCCATCTTCCACAGTCCTGATCCCAAGGACATGTCTCTTTCAACACCCATACCCTCACCAATCATATTACCACAATCAATAATACCCCTGTTGCATGCAGTTGATATGGCATAGACACAAACCAGTTCCTCTCTGTCACCTATTACTGAGAGCATACCTCCACAAGTGACTGGGTCTGATGCTCATGCCTCTGCTAACCCAGCAGCAGCTGAGGAGGTTACACCCCCCTGAGTTACAAGTAACTCTCGGTGGTAGTTCAAGTGGAGCAGCAACTACAACTGATGGATCAACAGATCTTCAGTTGGACAGTTGTTACATAACTAAGACTCCCTTGAAGGCAATTTCTTCCATGGCAACATCGGTAACCACCAGTGAGTTATCTTTAACTGCTGGTAACATCAAAGGATTATCGAGTGCTGAAGAAAGAAGTCCCCAGTACCAAGAAAAAGGGGCATCAATGGATGACTTTTGGGCCACAGCTCCTAAGTCACACATTGATACAACCACTGCTGGTGGGGATTCAGATGATCATGTTAATTCAGGTGATGATTCAAGATATAATGAATTGACGGCAAGAGTTGAAAACTTGGAATATTCAGTTGCCGAGATAAAAGATATGGTGCAGCAGCTGTTAGAAGCTCAAAAAGCCCAATCAACTGTTCCTCCTGCTCAAGCACCTGCTCCACAAGCATTTGCTGCAAATGAGCTTTGGAATATCTTCCAACCCATGCTTGAACAACAGCAACAAATGGCTGCTAAAAAGCATGCTAATCAAGTACAAATGCTGACCAACATGGTGGAATCTCGGTTCAAAGACACTCAAGCAGATATCAAAGCTATAAAGGCTAGCATCCAAAAGACTGCTCAGAGTGAAAAAGCTCCATCTACCATTTTCTTCATGGATACACCCCTGGCAGATAATGCCAAAAAGGGGGAGAAAACCAAGCTGAAAAAGAAAGGTATAGAAGATGGGATATACAGTGAACCAGAAAAACCCAAAACCTCAAAAACTTCAACAGCTGATACAACAGTAGTTACAAAAACTGCTGTCAGTAGCCAAACAGCTGCCATCTCATCAACACACACACCTCCAACACACACAACTACTGTTTCAACACACACCACCACAACTACTGCTCCACCACCATCATCATCTACAATCATATCACCACCACTGCCTCCTGCCATAAAGCAGAAGACAGCAGATGTTACAACATCTGTTGTAATGACAACAGTGATTGAAACACCAGTTGTTTCAACCACTGTTAGTCAATCACAATCACAAACCACTGCCATCAAATCTCAAACCATTGATCCACCCAAAACATCACCAGCCTCCCCTCCATTAAAAAGGAGAAGGGTTTTCATTCCTGATGATGAGTCACCACCACCATCACATCTTCCATCCCCTGCTCAAAAGCAGAAGACATCTGCTGACACATCAGCAGTTGTAATGACAACAGCAGTTGAGACACCAGTTGTTTCAACAGTTGTTAGTCAACCATCCACCACTGCTCTATCCTTTCCTATATCTCAACCAAATCTCTTTAGCAGAAAAAGAAAGCCAATCACTGCCGATGAAGGGATACATGATCCGAATGCTGAAAAGTATCCACTGGAGCTTGAAGCCATTAAAAATGAAATGAGGCAGTTTTATACAGAAACAGATCCATCAAAAAGAAAATTCTCCTCACTTATAGGCTATATAGCTCCAGAAGATATAACTGATTATCTCAAGATAAAGGCTAGGCAAGCTAAAGTTAAAGCTAAGGTTGACAGTGAAAAAGAAAGGCTAAGCGAAGAAGGCATTGCTAATAGACTGGAGTTCTACCTTGCAAAGGTTAAGTAGATGGAAGAATTTGCACAAAAGCTAGACAAAGAAAAGGCTGATCAAAAGAAGAAATTGAGAGAACAACTTCTAGTCTTCATCATGAAAGAAAAGTTCTATCCTGCTGAAGAATCCCAGTTTAAAGAATGGCCTTTAGTAGCTTTAAAGCATGAGGCTGAAAGGATCCAAAAAATCAAGAATGATCCTTCAAAGAAGAAAAATGCTCCAAACTGGAGTAAATACAAAAAGCTTATTGCTGATCTCACTGCTGAATATAAAGGAAAGAAAAAGGAGCTAGTGGATGCTAAGGTGGACACTGCTGAAGCCATATCAAAATGGTCTAGGCAGCAAACTGATGAAGCCTATGAGAGGCTGAAGAAAAGGAAGAAGAGAGAACAAATGGTGAAGCTGGAACAACAAATTGAAAGCCTCAAAACAATGCTAAAATCAGCAGACAACCTTACTCTTGTGACAAACCAAGAAGAAGGTAAACAGCTGTTTGACAAGGAGGTCAAAGAAAAGGAAGCAGAGTATCTCAAAGACACCATCATGAAAATGGGTCTAAAAGAAGATAGCTCAGCAAGAATTCAAAACCTTTTTAAGAAGGTATTAAACAGTCCTGCATCCTCAAACACTGCAACAGGCATGATAGAAAAGGAGAAACAAGAGCTTACTGGACAAGAAACTGCAGAAGACATAGCTGCAGCAAACAAAGTCATTGAAGAAGCTTTTAAAAGAATGTCTGAAAGTTTGCATGTGTTTTCAAGGCCATCATCCCTCAACTCATCTGAAAATAAATCTCTCCCAAGAAACCCATTAGTCTTAAAAATACTAAAGTGGATGTCTGATCAAAAGACCCACGTATTGACCTTGGTCAGAGCCAATGGTGAGGTGAAGTATATATCAAGGAAAGAAGCACTTGGCCTAAGTGTTGAAGATTTGCAGGATCTCCTTGAACTTTCACTGTGCAGGGATGAGGATGACCAGAGTGCAAAGGAATTTGAAGCTGTATTCAAAGAACAAGCTAAGGCACTCTTGATGAGTAATAAAGGTCCTGAATAAGGAAGGGTTTTGGCATTATCTGTTCCAGGGGGAGATTGTTGGGATTGAACCCTAACAGAGGAACAGATAATGTAAAGCCAAAACCGGATCTCATCAGTGGACCATCAATAAGCAGCAGTTTATTCTATGCTCTCCCCTTGACAGTGGTCTTCTAACAGCTGATGAATCTTAAGTGTTGCTCAACTACAACAACTGATGAACCAAACACTGATGATACCTTAAAGACTGCTGAAGTCAAACACTGATGCCCTATCTACTGCTGTTTCCTAAGTACTGCTGAAGACTCAAGCACTGCTCTCTCAAAGACTGATCACCTTTGAAGACTGCACTGAAGATTCAACATCTGTGCTCAGGCTACAACAGTGGAACGTGAAGTAGTAGTTTTCCTTAGCTTTGCATTTTATTAATCATCAGATGTTGCATGTCAGTAGTTTGTATAGAACAGTATTTGTAGTTTGTTAGGTCGTTAGATGTCACTATCATGGTGACGTCAGCTGAGGTAGATCAGTAGTTTGGTTTGCCTATAAATATGACAGTATTCTGTACTGTTATACTCGATTCGTTTTGAGTGAGTTCACCTCCTCAATTCAATCCTTTCATCTTGTGCAACCAACTCTGGTGTATCAGGCTGAGGGGGAGTTTAGATTGTAAGCTTGCTGTAATCATTTGCTTTCTATTGTAAATCTTTTGACTCAATGAAATAGCAATTGTTTATCAATCTATACTTTCTTTTGATTATGTTTACAAAGTTTGCTACTCATTTCCGCTGCACTTATTCGTTTTATGCAAACAAACACAATCATGACCGCCCAAGATCCTAACAATTGGAAATGAGATAACTATTAATAAATGTCTCATTTATACGAAATTTGACTAACGAAAGTAAATTAACGTGTGAATAGTTGTATGTATGCTCACATAAGCCAACAATGTTACGAACGTAATAATATGTAAGGATGGAAATCTTGTCAATTAACTCAAGCATGGATGGCAAACAGGGTAAGAGGAAGCGATGAAACAAGCATGAACATGGACGCTAAAGGTAAGTGATTTCGCCATCACTTCGAATTTATCCACATGAAGATGTATGCGTATTTGAACAGTCGAAAATTAAAGTGAAACGTATAAATAAATGAGAAATGTTAAGATACGTTTTGGTTGAAATGGTTGGCATAATGTTAAACCGGTAAGACCTCATTATAGGGGTAAACCGGTCATAGATTCTAGTTGAGAAGTTTTAAGGCAGAAATGAGAACTTGGTAATGTTAATGAAAGGTATGGAAAGAATATTAGTTGAGGTGTTAGCTAAAGACATTTTGTAAATATGTTTGAATTGAAAGTAAGTACAACGCGTAATACAGTACTTATATACAATAGGTACTAAGTGGTGAATAACTATAAAAGGTCAAATCGTAGAAGTTAGTAAATAATAATTATTTACAAATTTTGGAAATATTACGTAAGAAATGCAACGTGTAATGTAGAATACTCATTAGTAAGAGACATGCTAGAGAACGTAGGTGAATTAACACCAAATACGGTGAATGAACAAATGGAAATGGTATATTAAGAGATGGTCATGTATTGACCGAAGCTCGAGAAAACACGAGAATCATCTCACTTATGTCCGGTCAAGCTAGCAAAAAGGGGTCTAACGATTCTTAAAGGATTAGATCAATATAAGAAAGAAAGATAATAATGAAAAGTTTAAGCTTACAACTGAATGTAAAACAAACTTAAGAAAGAAGGGGGGATCCGTAAGCAAACACGGATCAAACCAGTAAGAATGAAAGGTAATGAATTAAAGGTTCAAATCCGTAAGTGAAGACGGATTAAACAAGTAAGAATAAAAACTAAGAACGAAACTCAAATGAGTCATACGGGTCAAATGGTGATCGCCATTTGAACCCGGTATTTAATGTTCGATTTGT
Source organism: Helianthus annuus (assembly GCF_002127325.2). Lineage (NCBI taxonomy): Eukaryota > Viridiplantae > Streptophyta > Magnoliopsida > Asterales > Asteraceae > Helianthus > Helianthus annuus. Next base: position 110,612,221 of record NC_035447.2, read on the forward strand.
CAAGTTTATTACTTATAGGTGAGCATAATGTATGAGCATGCATTGTCATAGTTTGGAAAGTATTAACCATCATAAAGTATGAATAACGAGTCAAGGGATTTGACCCGTGCCAGGTATGTATAAAAAGATTATATTTTTAATAGGAGCTTAGGGCTCGACTAGAGAATGATGTGTCAGAATAAGAAAACGGATACACATATGTAAGAATGTATTTACAATTAGACTTTCGAAAAGTCAAACGAAGTAAATAAAGTCCTTGCAAGTATGCAACTATAAGGTACGAACGTGCACCTCGATATGACCACATTAAGTAAGGGGGTGTTAGTCTGACCTTGATAGGTCAAACTGCGAAAGTTGGCGAAATGACCAATAAAATGAAGAGATAGTATGTAAGAAATGGAATGTATGATATGTTTTAGCATGTACGTAAGAAAATTGTGAAAGAGAAAATAGGCGAACAAACACCATGTAGGACGCAATTATGAAAGGTTATGTGCTAACTATTTATTTATAGATAAATATGATGGAATTCTTAGTGAGATGATAGCAATAAAGCTAGTGGAAGGATGCTCACGAGTAGGAGCATATTTCATGAATGAATGAGACCAATTCTGGTACGGAAGGTACATATAAAGAAACGGATCGATCCGGCACTTGGATAACTGATTTATGAAATGAAGGCGAGGTTAGTAAAATGTTTAATTCTTGATTGATGATTAAGAATCCGTAGATTTATTTGTAAGTGTGAACAAAATGAATGGTAGGGTAATTATGGTATGGTATACAATAATCGACCTGTAACGATCAGCGTGAGAAGGTATGAATGTCATTTAGAGGGAGATCTAAAGGCCTTGAATAAAAATTTGAAATGATTTGGTTAAATGCTCGTATGGTGCTCGTACACAACATACCTGGTTGTTATCATAAGTAGTTCATGCAAGGAGCTAATAATAAAGTGCTGCAAAGGATTAAATTTGAGGCTAAACTCAAACTTGTAATTAGTTCAAGTGACGGTAGTAACCGTAGAATGATGTTTTATACTCGTATTAAGTATGAAAAAGTAACTAGGAAGTGGGTAGCTTTGTGTTAGTACCACTAAGTCATTAAATGTTTATAGTATACGTATAATGTTATGCTAACCCCTCATATGAACAAGAAAGTAATTAGAAGAACGTTAGTAATGGGATAATGGGGTTTGCTCATAATTACAATAATGAATTATATCGTGCATGATTCGTGAGTGGAATGAAATAAATCGATTTATTTACATTAGTAAATGTATGAATATGTTACGCTTAATTAGAAAGATAGAAACAAGCCGTAAGCATAAGCTTGTACGACCAATAGTATACATTGTAATAAATTTCAAGGAGCAAAGTGTTAATGATGTGGTATGCTAGGAACTAGGATTATAAAATGAAAACGACACTAATAAGAGCTCTGGATCAGATTCTGACTTATATGTGATTATGAAAGTAATTTATTTAAGTTAAGAACGTAGGGACAATGCACACAAATATGTTTATGCATGAATGAAACTTTTGCCAAGACCCCGAATGCATTTATGTTGTAGTAAGCTGTGAATGAATAGATGAAAAAAATTAAGAGTAGAATTGATCTAATTTGTTATGTGTCCAGGTTTCGGGGAAGAAATCTCTTTAAGGGGGGTAGACTTGTAACACCCCAAAAATGTTTAATGTGAAAATAAGTAAAAATGTAACACCCCATAATTTATAAGAAAGGATACCTTAATGTTTAAAGGTTTATTATATGATTAGTTAAGATTACCATATTAAAAAAAACATAAAGAAAGTTTACAAAACTTGGAAAGGAAATTTATTAAGGGACAACTTAACCTAACTTGAGGGTAGAATGTGTTAATTGAGAAATTAACTTAATAAAATCAAAAACCCGGTACTGGTGTGGGGGTGTGCATCGCGACCAGAGGGTGAAAACAGGGGGAAACCCTAGCTTGATCAATTAACATAAAATTCAGCAAGATTAAGGTGGATTCTGACCCTAATTCGAATGCATGTAATCAAATCGCAATCATCTAAGAGTCTCCTACATAGAGTAAGTCAGATTTTATGATTTGATTCTAGTTAGTGAATGTGGGTTTTGATCAAATCTGTGAATAATTATGAAATTAAGCTTATATATGCATTAGAATTGTCATTTAGAAGATATTCTATGTCTGAATTCGTTTGTGATGAAGGTTTGAAGTAAAACCTATTTAACCTAGTAGTATGATAATCTTGTAATTCAATAAATTGAGTTGTTGTGATAGATGAATGTATGAATACTAAGATAATTGATGAATTACTATGTTGTAGAATGATTTGTTTTGTGATTTAGTTTGATAAAAAGAGTTGTGAACCCTACTAGAAAAATTATGCATAAACACTTGTGCTTAATGCTGAAGTTGATGTACGCACGCCAAGTGTTCGATTAAATGCTTGAATAATTGATTCGTGTAAATTGAGCGAATTGGGATGTTTTGCTTTAAGTGTAGAATGTAGAATTGATCGTTGTAAAAAGGGTGTGTGTGGAATGCGAAATTAATATGAATACGAAAGCTATGTGAATAGACGACATGATCTAAGTAAGAATGGGATTGTGTGTAGGATACAAGGAAGAAGGAGGAAGCTCTGGTTCGCAACAAAAATCCCAAGAATGAGGTAAGTTCGATTTACTTACAAGTATATGTAATGTTAATAGTTGTTCAATTATCATTACAAATCCATGTTTATTACTAGTCTTATAACCCATTAGTTTCTAGTTGAGTTTATAGAAGGTATGTTATTATGCGTAATAACTCCTATTAGTAAATTATTGTTCATGCCAAAACCATATTTGATATTTGTGTTAGTTCAATAGCAAGTGGTTAAATCCGTTTGAATGATTTACATGAACCGTAAAATTGTAAATGCGTATATGTTATGACCGGTCCTTTATGGGATAACCGGGTAATGAGAAAGTAAGTCTAAAAGGAAAAGTATTCGTTCGTTGTAAACGAACCGAAGGAATGTTGGTCCCTTTTCTCGGAGGATCGAGAACAACCTAAACCTTGTTATACTAACCCACTAGCGAGTGCGGAATCCAAGCTAGTAGGCAAACCGGGATGAAGCAAGAACAAACACAAGAACACACAAAGTTCACCGATTAACACCACTGTATTAATACGTATGAAGGTTTACGGTTACAAGCACAAGGTTTACAATCTGTTTGCAAACTCTCTAAAGTGTGTGTGTGTGTGTTTTCCAGCAGAGTTTTTCTAACTCTCTATGTGTGCATCTATCTAACTCTAACACACTGCATGGGTATTTATACCCATACATAGCAGGTCTTGATCGAAGGATCGATAGATGGTCCGAAGGATCATCTATCGATGACAGTGAGCTCGAACGATCAGCATGGACATCGAAGGATCATCCTTCGATGTCTAATGGTCGAACCATATCTTTCGAGCACCTCGAAGGATGATGCTTATCCTTCGAGGCTATCCTTCGATCCAGACAACATCATGTTGTCCAAGTCAAACTAGGAGGATAGTTGACTTGGTCAACTTACAGACTGACTTTGGACATCGTTTACATACAGACCGAATACAGACAAAGTACAGACACAAGTGCACCAACAAACTCCCCCTTGGCTGTAGCTTTGTCTTTATCTTGTCTTTATCTTCTATAGATGTAGACTTGTCTCGAACTTCGACAGTCTTTGGTCTTCGAGTTTCCAAAACTCTGATGTCCTTTCAAGTCTTCATGGTCGGAGGATCTTCAAAATCTTCACGTCTTAAAAGCAGAGAGTGTATCAACAAACTACCCGTATCATGTAAGAAGTGTGTTGACAAACTCCCCCTTAACATAAGCTCCCCCTTGAGTTATGCTCGTGAATGGACTTTATCTTTATGAAGTGAGATCCTTGTGGTGTTGAGGATGGTCAGCGGCTACTCGATCATCTTCATCAGTTGAGTGCCTTCTCGTCGTGTCTTCATTCCAAAGCTTGTCATCGACCATGTTCTCCTAGCCTTTAGAATCTGCACATGCAAGAAATCTAAACGCGTAATGAGAACAACTGCTTGGAACATAGTATAAGCAAATGACACACGAATGACCATGTCACAATCAAGCACCGTCCGACAGTTTGAAAGTTTAATAAATTTGTCAATTTTAGTCTTTAACTTTCAAAACTTGCAGATTTCGACCGTTTATGAAGATTTAGTCAATTCGGTTTTCGTTCAGGTTTCAGGTAACGAAGACTCGAGCTCCAACATCGTACGATCGAAAATAAAGTAGAAAGAAAATCTTTTTGGCTTTTATAAAGTTTATATTAAAACAAGCCTAAAATCTTTTTGGTATTTTTTTGAAATTAAAAGACAACAATTTAAAATCCTTTGAGTGTTATCAAACGACATCACCGCTAATGTCGTGCTGATATGCACCAAACGACGAAACTGTTTAAAAAGAAAAACAATAAAAGTTAAGCAGTAAGTAAATAAATAAATATATACAAACATTCTTTTTGCGAGTTTCGAGGGTAAGAGAATCATATCAGTGTACGGTCATGCCAAAACACTCTGGTTGTTCAGTTAGTTAACATTAAAATAAGCATCCTATAACAATTATCGGTATTGTTGTCCACTTAAGCTCAACTTATCAGATGTAATCATGTTTAGAGGATACGTTAATGTATGATTTATACTTACCGACCGGTGTTCATCCACATCACGACACATTCCCGTATCAAGGTATGCACGAGAGTTCATCTTACCGGTGAGTATACCGATTATCATCTGTTTGACCGTATAAATTGTGAGATACTCACTTATTTTAAATTGAAAAACAAGCCCTTTGTGATATAATCACTTATTGATGAGGAACTTGATTTTCGTATGCATGAGGGCACAGGTGCAAGTCCGTGAACAGGTCAGTACTTTCGTACAGCAGAGAGACAAACTTGACACCCGGATAAATGTGATATTTTATCACTTATTTGATTTGGACATGTGATTGTTTATCACTTATTGAGGTCGAATGCAGTATGCAATATGTACACGTATGTATAGTATCATGGAAGATCTAGACTTGCGTCCCCGTCATTTTTCGGTAAAAGATACAACCATGATACCCAGATGATAAGCAGCATAAAGACCGAATATCTCAGGACCTCGGCAATCTATCAAACGAAATTTCGGTACTAAGACCATATGCCAATGAATGGTTCCCACCTGGTCTTCAGTCGATTAAGATTTATATCACCCTGCACACTTTAAAATGATTGTGAGCCTACCGATACATCTTATATAGAGCTGCTTATCGTTTTGCATTTAAGGTTTAAAGAGATTAGGATAGACCACTGATGTACTATCATTTTCTCTTTTGCTCTCCAGGAAACTCATTTTTGATTTTCTATTGTTTTTGTGTTTTTGAAATTTTTCGATGTTTTTGTATTTTCCGATTTTTGGATTTACTCCCCCTAAAATCAACAAACTAAGATAAATTTAAAAACACACAAGGATATTTACAAAAATGATTTTCCGATGTTGGTTTACTCTTGCTTGACCTTAATGCCGTTTACCAATAATAAGAAATCAAGTCTAGATTTGTCAAAAGCTTTGGTAAATAAGTCGGCACGTTGGTCATCGGTGTGGACCTTAACAACATCGATTAGCCTTTTCTCAAAGCAATCACGTATGAAGTGATATTTGATTTCGATGTGTTTGGTCTTTGAATGCTGTACAGGATTTTTAGTGATATCTAAAGCAGCAGAATTATCAACGTATATAGGGGTAGTTAGGAATTCAAAACCGTAGTCCCGCAATTGTTGTTGGATCCAAAGAACTTGTGAGCAACAACTTGAGGCAGCAATGTATTCAGCTTCGCATGTTGATGTAGCTACACACGTCTGCTTCTTGCACTGCCAGGTTACTAGGCGATTTCCTAAGAACTGACATCCAGCCGTTGTGGATTTACCGTCGATTTTACATCCGCCAAAATCAGAATCACTGAATGCGACCAAGTCAAAGTTATTATCCCTAGGATACCACAGACCGGTGTCTGGATAAGCCTTCAAATAACGAAAAATCCTTTTGACAGCTGCAAGATGTGAGGCCTTCGGGTTAACTTGATATCTGGCAAGCAGGCATGTTGGGTACATTATATCTGGCCTTGATGCTGTGAGGTACATAAGAGATCCGATCATCGCGCGATAGTATGAAGGACTAACTGGTTCACCCTTCAAGTCAGGAGTAATTCCGTGATTAGTTGGCAATGGGGTACCAATGGGCGTTGCATCGGACATCTGGAACCGGCTCAAGATGTCTCCAACATATTTAGTCTGATGGATGAAAATCCCAGACTCCGTTTGTTGCACTTGTAGGCCCAAAAAGAAATTCATTTCCCCCATAGCACTCATCTCGAACTTATCCTGCATGATGCGCTCGAAATTCCTACACAAAACATCATTAGTAGAACCAAAAATAATATCATCAACATATACCTGTACCAGAAGAAGATCTCCATCTTGTTCTTTGATGAAGAGAGTACAATCGATAAGACCTCTCCGAAAACCGTTCTCCAGCAGATATGTAGATAAGGTTGCATACCAAGCTCGTGGCGCTTGATGAAGACCATAGAGAGCTTTGTTGAGCAACCACACCCGATCAGGATGAACAGGATCTTCAAAACCTGGAGGCTGTTCGACATACACCTCTTCTTCAACCACACCATGTAGAAATGCACTTTTGACGTCCATCTGGTAAACCTTGAATCCTTTGAATGAGGCATAAGCCAGAAAGATCCGAATAGCTTCCAGACGTGCAACTGGTGCATAGACTTCGTTGTAGTCGATTCCCTCTATCTGACGAAAACCTTGAACGACTAAACGAGCTTTGTTCCGAATAACCACTCCACGGTCGTCTTTCTTGCATTTGAAGACCCATCGAGTGCCAATCTTCTTGTAGTTCTCAGGCTTTTCAACAAGCTTCCAAACTCCAAGCTTGTGAAATTGCTGCAGTTCTTCCTGCATGGCTTCAACCCAAGCACTGTCTTTCAATGCTTCTTTCCACGACTTTGGTTCTTCTTGTGACACGTAACACGCGAAGGACCAGTCATTCTGTTGACCAGATTCTCTTATAGCTGAATACAAACCAGCATTCCGGTTGTTTCTCAGCTGATTACGCGTCTGCACCCCGCGATGGACATCTCCTATTATGTTCTGCTGAGGATGGGTATCGTGAATCCGCATTTCAGGATTATCTGGCACACGAGCATTGATACCCAAATTGTTCAGATTAAGATCAACAACCAACTCCACACCAGGAATGTGGTTAGAAGTGGATGCATTCCCTTCAGCAGTATCGACATTCTGCGTATGAGGTGTATCACCAGAGGCACCTTGAACATGAGCAGCTGGAGCTGAAGATCCTTCGGCTGCATCATGATATTCATCATCTTCAGAAGAGTCATTATAATCAGCAGCATCTTCATAAACCTCATTTTGAACCATATTGTTGACTGACGTAGAAGCTTGAGGGTCAACAACAATAGGTCTAACCAATGGCGAGACAGCAGCGTTGTCACTTTCCAACAACATTCGAGCCGCTGCTGATTCTTCGTCAAAGGTTGGCAGATTGAAGGAGTCAAATAGCCCATCATAATCGAACATCCACGGATCACCCGGAGCCCTAACAGGACTCGTGTACCTTTGAACCCTAACTTCACTCCATAGCTCAATCTTTTTGGTAGCTAGATTCCAAACACGAAAATTCGGAGTTGCATATCCAAGGAAGAAACCCTCGATAGCTCGTGCACCAAACTTTCCATCCGGTTCAATCATAGTACAAGGAGCACCAAATGGTTCAAGGTAAGAAAGATCCGGTTTCCTTCTCTAAAGGAGTTCGAAGCAAGTCTTGCCATGTCTCTTAACTGTAAGAACTCTGTTCAACGTGTAGCATGCAGCCGATACCGCCTCCCCCCAGAATTGAATAGGGAGTTCCGACTCTACTAACATTGTTCTTGCAGTTTCAATAATAGTCCGATTCTTCCTCTCAGCGACACCATTTTGTTGTGGAGTATAACGAGAACTGTACTCATGAAGAATGCCTTTAGAAGTACAAAACTCATCCATAACTTGATTCTTGAATTCAGTTCCATTGTCGCTTCGGATCCTTTTCACTTTCAACGTATAGAGATTTTCTAACATTGTAAGAAGATCCTTGAGGATGCCAGGAGTTTCACTTTTGTGTGCCATAAAAGATACCCAAGAAAATCTAGAGTAGTCATCAGTAACTACTAAACAATAAGCATCACCAAACGTTGTCTTGTGCTTCATAGGTCCAAAAAGGTCCATATGAAGACGTTCGAGAGGCATGCTAACAGTGTTGATTTTCTTCAAAGGGTGAGACTTCTTCGTTTGCTTCCCTTTTTGGCACGAGACACAGATATCTTGTAGATGAAAACTTCTTACAGGCACACCATTCACAAGATTATTTTTCACCAAATGATTCATTTTTCTCAAGTGAATGTGTCCCATTCTTCTGTGCCAAGATATAGACTCCTTTTCTGTGGCTTTTGAGACAAAACAAGTAACTTGTGCAGATGTTGTAATCGCCTGGCTCATGTCGAGAATATAAAGATCATTAACTCTCGGAGCCGATAAGAGAACCCATTCTTGTGGAATTTTGAATCCAGGTTTCAGCACATAGCAGCCAGCATCATCAAAAATCACTGAGAACTTTTTATCGCAGATTTGCGACACACTGAGAAGATTGTGATCAATTTGCTTCACATAATTGATCTTGTCAAAGCACACGATACCATTGGAGATACTTCCTTCTCCAGTGATGTACCCGCCTTTATCACCCGCAAAAGCAACATACCCTCCTCTAATATTTCTCACGTCGTATAGGAGCCGTAAGTCGCCAGTCATGTGCCTGGATGCCCCACTATCAACAATCCAATGACTATTAATAGTTCCTCCTAGAGCATCCTGCACATGTCAATTAAACACATCAGTTGAGAATGGGGACCCAAGCCTTAGTGGTCTTGGGTCGTCCCTTGGCATCACGATACGTAAGCTCTATCTCTTGATGGTTTTCAAGAACAACTGCTCCCCCTGAACTGTCACCCGACTTAGGTAACCAAGTTTGTCTTTGCCTACCAGTTTTTGAAGATTCTGGTTTTATAGGTTGTGACACTCTTGGTTCCTTTTGAACTGTTTTAACTTCAGATTTTAAAGCTTTTTCAACAGTTTTTATGTTCTTACGTCGTTGTTTAGTTTCTTGTTCTTTTACAGTTCGTTTATCTTGTTTAGGTGAAACTGACCGACGTTGAGGGTGAACTGCTTCAGGTGGAGCCTTTTCAACCAACTTCTTCTTTGGAGCATTTGGGCAATTTCTGATAATGTGCCCAATTTCTCCACATTTGAAACAAGTTCTCCTTTCAACAGACTTAGGAGAACTTGATCGACTACCAGATGTTGAGCTTGTAGAACCTGAGGTACTTGCTCTTTCATCACACCCGTTTGTGTGTTGAGTGTAATTGTTATCACTGTTTCGTTTTAAAATCTTGACTTGTTGTACAAAATCAGTGTTTGATTTGTTTTCAAAAGTCTCAATTTTATCTGTACCTTTTGATGCTACAAACTTAACATCTTTTCCTTTCTTCATGTAACGAGCTCCTTTTGATTCAACTTTAGCCTTTGGCTTTGGAGCTCGTTGTGGTTGTTTACCCTTAGAAGCAGTAGGTTGTCGAGTGATTGGAGATTTTTGATTACCAAATTGTTTCCTAACCTCAGCCTTAGGAATTGGATCACATTGTGTTACCACAATTCCTGGAAGTGTTTTTCCCAAAAATCTGTTTGTATTATCTTCAAAGACTTTGTCAATCAAAGATTTATTTACATTTTTAATTGGAAAAACATGATCTGAGTAGATTTTATTATCTCCAACCAAAGTGTACAACACATTACTGCTTTTAACAGTAGACACACCTGTCTTATCAACCTTGACAGGATCAATCACTTGCTTCTCAACAGATGGAACCTCAGGAGTATCAGGATCACAAAGAATGTGATTCTCTCGTGGAATATCTACTCCTTTCATCGTGCTAAGTGATTTATCCTGATCACTTACAGCCACATCTGATTCATCATCCGATGTCTCATAGTCCTCGATAATTGGAGGACTTTGTTTCATGGATGGTGAAGTTTCTTGTTCCTTAGGGGCTGTGTTTGAAGAACTGTCCGATTTGAACCCTAGGCCAGTAGAAAATTCCTCAAAGTTCAAAGGCACACTGGGTTCATACCGAGGCATTTCCTCTTCATCGGGCATCTTGGTATAGTTGTCCATCAAAGGGGGTGGACACGCCTTATACCCTACACCTTTCACGTTACCTTTCAGTTGTTGAACGTCTATGATGTGATCAAGCACAAATCGGGAGTTAGAATAACTATCCAATTTCTGTTTGATCGCATCATGCTTGCATTGGGCAATGGCTAATTGCTTTTTAGTTTCTTCCACAAGGTTAATGTATTCATTTATACTTACTTGTTTGTGGTAAACTACTTTGTTAACCTCGGACACATTTTTCTTTAATGTTTCTATTACAGATTTAAATTCTTTTTCATTCCGGGTTAAAGCCATGTTTGCCTCTTGGCATTTTGACAGTTCAACAACCAAATTCTGGTTATGACTATGAAGCTTTTCTGATTCAAGCTTCATATCTGCACATGATTTACAAACACTAGGAGCAGGAGGTTCAGAAGTTACCTGACTAGTAGAGGCTGAACCATTTGCCATAAAGGCAGTTTGAAAAGAAAAAGCTCCATCTTCAGAAAATAGCTTTTCCAATTCCATTGATGTAGCAGCAGCCTTCCTAATCAGAATTGATTTCTGACACTTAAGCTCATCAGCTTCATTCAGTAGCTCCTGTATATCATCATCTCCTTCTTCATTCACATCAGGCTCTGAGTGATTATCCCCAGAAACAGAGCCTTCTTCATCCGAACTGCCCGAATAACCAGAACTGTCATCGCTCCCAGAAGATTCTTCTTTATGAACCTGCTCGATGACCTTAGCATACAATGCAGTTCCACTTCCTTGATCACCTTCACCAAACTGCACTGACCAGTCACATCCTTCATCAGCTTGAACAGCCAAAGCCCGATTGTGATTGGTAGCTCCAGGCTGTCCCTGATTGTTGTTCACTGCCACCATCCTCCTCTCACGGTTTTCTTGTTGGGCATTCACATTTGTCTGGTTTCTGAAGGGGTTATGATTGCCGTGTTTTGTTGGTCGAGTGCACTCACGTTTAAAGTGCCCTTTCTCGCCACAATTAAAGCACGTGACGGCATTAATATCAAACCCATACTTCGTGTTTTTCTTTCCTTCCAACGAAGTTCTTCCAGTTCGTGCCATGAAATCTTTTGCCCTTCTAACCGCACTAGCAAAAGCCCATTTAATATCCATCAACTCCATTTCTTCCTTGTCGATCTGATCATAATCTTCATTGGTCATGTTGATGTTTCCAAGCTGACCAGCTACCAAACCACAGTAAGCACTGACCATGGTGTTGATAATTTCCATATGTTCCTTAGCAACTTCAATGCTAAGGTGTGAAAGATTTGAGTTGTCGACTCGGATTGTGTGATGACTTTGAGGCTGAGGTTGAGGATTGCTTGTATAGTGAGCTTGCTGTTGTTGTTGTTGAGGTTGTGGTTGTGGCTGTGTTGGAACAGGAATATAGGACCTCGGATCAAATTGAGGTTGAGGTGCAGCAGCTGTTGATTGAGGAAATGGAAAGGAACTCGTATTGGACACAAAAGCAGTCTGAAGCTTCGGTTGCTGAACAGAACTAGCTGAAGGACCAAAACCAGGCAAATACATTTCTGTATTCTGAGGAGCTGGAGCACGCCTTGCTTTCCTAATTTCTTCATCATTTTTATGTTCCAGCTTCTGAATGAACTCATAGATGTTAATCTCATCTAGAGCTTTAGTATGCTTCAACAACTCAATAAACGAACTCCATTTTGGGGGTAGGGCGTCAGCAAACCTATTCACCATGTCTTGTTGAGTAGCTGCCACCCCATAAGCACACATTTCACTAATCAAATGATAGAAACGTGTGGTCATATCATTCAGAGTCTCGTTTTCCAAAAACTGAAAAGATTCAAATTCTTTCTTCAACAAATCATGCCTAGACTTTCGAGCAGCTGCATTGCCTTCTCCTCTAGCAACTAAGGCATCCCACAATGCTTTCGTGGTCTTGCAATATGAAAACTGATGGTAGATGTCTTTGTTGAGTGCTTGAGTAAGTATGGCATAGGCCTTTTTCTCCAATTCATAAGCCTTCTTGTCATTTTCAAGCATGTTGGCGTAACCTTCTGAAGTGGATGCTCTACTTTCAAGACTTTCATTGAATGCATTGACAAAGCACATCCAAAGGTCGGTGCTTTGTCCTTGAACATATGTGTGAAAGCGGCCTTTCCATGACGGAAAATCGTTCATGTGGTTCAGCTTTGGTGGACGATTGTTACTGCCTGTTTCACTTTCACTAATCAGAAGATTCTGAAGACTTTGACTTTGATTGGATACCAAAGCCCATTGACACGAACTTATTGATTGTTGTTGTTTTGGAATGGCACTCGTCATATATTCAGCCATCGACATCTGTTTCAGATCTGGTTGTGGATCCGTACTCCAATCCCAAGGACTTGTGCAACTCATTGTGATCAAAAATTAATAAATAACCTACACACCACAAACTGTTAACAACAAACAGACAACAATTGAAAGATACAATCTGATCGAAAGATCAAGACTTGTTCGAAGGATCAACAGTGATCGAAAGATTACTGTTGAGTTTCGAGCAATAGTCTTCGAAAGATTCTCAATGAAAGATCCTTATCTTTCGACTGATTATCACGAAAGATTCAATGTTCGAAAGATCTATATCTTTTCGAATACTGATCTCGAAGGATTCACAATGAAAGATCCTTATCTTTCGAGATGTATCCTTATCTTTCGGACAACCAACTTTCGAAAAGATTCCAACTACGAAGGATAACCCTTAGACTTCGAAAGACTACTCGAAGGATGCTAATCTTTCGAGCTGTCTCCAATCGAAAGATGTCGAAGGATATCTTTCGATGTCGAAGGATATCTTTCGAATCCTCTGACACACCTGACACGAAAGGACAGGTTGGTGGAAAAGGTGATGTGTTGATGTACCAACTTTCGGCAGAAAGGATGGTTCTGCAACAACTTTTCACCAAACAATTGACTTTCAAAAATTTTTGCCAAAATAAGCAACCTTATCTTCAAGAACTGGTCACCGGAAACACACCGGAGATATGGCCGGAAAAATCAAGGTTTCACAAACACGATTTTTATGTTACCCAAACCGACCCCGAACACTCCCGATAAGTTTAGTACGCGTTTTTATGCAGAAAACTACCAAAAACGGGTGCTAAACCAAGTGTCCAAACACACCAAGAACTTGAACAAACCGGTTTTAAACAAGGTAAAGAGCGAGGCTCTGATACCACTTGTTGGTCCCTTTTCTCGGAGGATCGAGAACAACCTAAACCTTGTTATACTAACCCACTAGCGAGTGCGGAATCCAAGCTAGTAGGCAAACCGGGATGAAGCAAGAACAAACACAAGAACACACAAAGTTCACCGATTAACACCACTGTATTAATACGTATGAAGGTTTACGGTTACAAGCACAAGGTTTACAATCTGTTTGCAAACTCTCTAAAGTGTGTGTGTGTGTGTTTTCCAGCAGAGTTTTTCTAACTCTCTATGTGTGCATCTATCTAACTCTAACACACTGCATGGGTATTTATACCCATACATAGCAGGTCTTGATCGAAGGATCGATAGATGGTCCGAAGGATCATCTATCGATGACAGTGAGCTCGAACGATCAGCATGGACATCGAAGGATCATCCTTCGATGTCTAATGGTCGAACCATATCTTTCGAGCACCTCGAAGGATGATGCTTATCCTTCGAGGCTATCCTTCGATCCAGACAACATCATGTTGTCCAAGTCAAACTAGGAGGATAGTTGACTTGGTCAACTTACAGACTGACTTTGGACATCGTTTACATACAGACCGAATACAGACAAAGTACAGACACAAGTGCACCAACAAGGAAAGTTTGATCATGAATGATACTATCCGTTATTAACGGATAAAATATGAATGAAAGGAATTTAACTCGATCCGTTATTCACGGGTTAGAGTGTATGTACGAATGAAAGTGTCCGTCCCAACAGGAGAAGTATGGCTTGATATATTTCAAGTTTGAAGTTGTATGCTTTAACCCGTTTTATGGGGTGAGATATGCGTGTATAAGATGAATGCATGAATGGGATTAAAGTTGTAATATTAGTTTAGAAGCGATGTAGCTAACGAGTTTTAACTTGATGTTTGATGTAGGTAAATCCTTGACTTCATAGCTTGGCGACTCGGAACGAGAACACTCGATATCACGCCCATCTAACGCTTCCGAAGATGTCACATTAGTATGGTTTTAGTTTTGGTCATATGTATTATAACATATGTAATCTTTTTGGTGTCCTTGTGAATTGGGTAAAAACTTGGTTAGTAAATAGCTTTTGTATTAAAACAACTTAAACATGTTGGTTTTGCTTTAGTTCATGAGAATGGGTCTTTAGAGTTAAGCGTCTTATTGTTAAGCAGGAAATTGTTTATGTTACGAATGGGTCATGCCCAAATTTTGTAAAAATTTGTATGAAGTCTGTGTTATTATAAACTTTTAAAAAGGTAAAGAATGGGGCGTTTCAAGTAATCCTATTTTTAAGAAACACATATTACCAAAATGCCACCAAGATGATCTCAACCATTAAATACACCCATTGGATGGCCCAGATCGCTTCCTAGACTTTCTAGGAAAAACACACTTTCCGTAGGATCCCCACTATATATATATATATATATATATATATATATATATATATATATATATATATATATATATATATATATATATATATAGCAAATTTAAAGCTTCATCCTGAAGTTAGTGCTCAAGTAAGGTTGAATGCATTTGCCAACTAAAAAATGGACTTCTTTGAAGAGGATTCATGTCAAGCTATGTGAACTAATCTATCTATTTTACTTATAAAGTAAATGGTATTTAAGTCCACAATTATTGAACGCGTACGATGTGCGCACACCTTGGTGGCTAGGTGCGAAGGCGATGCAAGATGCATCCTAGGTGCCCCAAACACAGCAAAGTGCAAGAAGCACCTTAACCAGCAAAAAAAATAGTTTACACTAGCCAAAAATGGACTGGATTGGACTAAAGCAGGGCTGCACCGATGATTGAAATTTGAAAGTGACTACTACCCTGAGGTATGTTTGAGGTTAATGAAAAATTAAAGTTTCTTACGCTCAAAGTTACAATGTTCATTCCAAATCTAAAAAATGGCGTAGAACAACAATCGGCGACATAAGGGAACCCCTCTCCCCATATCTCTCATTTATCATCCCCTGGAATCACCTGGTATCTTCTCACTCACCTATTCTTCCCCATTAAATACTATCCATAATCATAAAACCAATGTCGATATATTTATAAATAAAATTAGGGTTTTTCCATACTTATTTGCTATGGTTAATCTTGATATATTATATTATATTTAGTGTTTCTTGCATTTTGTGACAGACATTTTATAGCGCGTTGTATAAAAATTTCACAATTAGTGGCTTTTTGAAGAAATACGCACTGATCTGAGCTCTTCTGGTATCATTTAATTCAAGTTTTGATTATTTAAGACTTTAAAAGATGAATTATTTGTATTGTATTTATAATCTAATCACATATTTAGTGCGTTTTAACTAATTATATTATGGTTGAAAATTTTGACATGTGAAAAAAAACATGTTGGAATGGGTAACTCTTATGGAGTTACTTTAACATATGAGGTACAACCCTTTTATTTATATCCTTTTTTATTATATTCTTTATAAGTTATGTTTCTATGTGCCACATCCAATTTTCATGGTAAAAAATTTTTGAACTGTTGTAAATGTCAAGTTGTTGCAGGGTCTATTTGACATTCTTTCTTTGTGGGGGATATGTATTTTAAATACCAATGGTGGAGTAAAAGGTATGTCCCGTGGGAAGAGCGTTACTTTGGCAGAAGATAGTTGTCAATAGTGAATAGCGGACGATAGCGACAAGCTACCTATACGCTATGTAGCGATAGCGATGAAATAGTAGGCACTATTTCACATTTAGTGATACATTAGAAGAAAATTTTAGAAATATTTTACATGTATATTATAACAAAAAAATAAAAGAAAATAAAAAAATTACAAAAATCTCGCTATTTCTCGCTACCAACTGTATAGCGACACATAAGCGCTATGCTATTTGCTATAGCGGGTGTTATGCTCGCTATTAACAACTATGGGGGGGGGGGGGAACTTGATGAATGTGTTTTAGGTTGAGGTTATGCTGGTAGTTGCTGGTCGTATTTAGGTAGGATGTTATTGTAAACTTTTTTTTTAATTTTTGACAGCTTTTTTTTTCTGCCATGAAGATGACCGACTCAGAACCACGAGGCAGCTTGAAAGAGTCGGTTGAGGATAAAAGTAACTAAGTGCATTCAAGTTGTTAAAATCTCGAAATATGCCGGTTGGGGCGTGATAGCCAGTCATCGCATGTATGTAAAACCATTTGCAGTAAATATTCATTTTCGTTGTTTTTCTTGCTTTTTAATCAAGATTCCATATTTTTGTTCACTGTGGAGAAACATGATACATCTTCATTGCTGATTTTTGTTGGTTTAGCAACGATACTAATTTTTATATATGTATAATAATATATAAAAATAGTAGTAAATAACTAAACCAATTAATGTAATCCAATGCCAATTCAAGAAATAATAGTAAATGGTGTTTTTCTGTTGTGCTCTGGACTTTTAGGTCCACTTGAATTCATTGATGCGATGACTTTAGCACGAGCGTGGACTCTTCTGTATCCATTATCTGCTTATAAGGTCCACTTGAATTTGCTGATGCAATGACTTTAGCACAGGTAAGACACCTATTGTATTCACAATTTCCATTAATTTCTCTACATTAATTAGTTGTTCACTGTTTACATTCATTCCTATAGTTCTATGCATGTTACGTTTTAATGACACCTTTAGTGGTCCGGGCTTTTTTTCCGGATATTGTTTTGCTAAGTGTTTGTTTTAAAATCACTGTTAGGTTTTTACATGTTTGAAGAGCAGGTTAATCAGGAGAAGCTCATATTGTTACGTAATCCTACATTGATTTAAATTGCTTTAACATATACCACCAAGTAAGCTACTTTTTGAATCAATACTTTTTCAAGTTTTAAGTTTCTTGAAGAAAAACTCATTTGTTCCAACATGTGTAATAGAAAAGAGTCACAGACGAATGCTTATAGTATTTTTTGTTATTTATATTGCTTTTTGTTTATTTAATGTATTGCTTTTAATAAAAGCTCATTTGTTCATACTTTAAAAACTACTTTTTGATTAAACTTTTGGCCATTTATGATTTATTTTTGGCCATCTATGATGTATTATTGTTGAACAAAATATCACTTTGAACAACTTTTGACCCATTTGACCCATTTCTATTTAAAGATATTTTTTGATGAAATATTATAGTTCGAATAACTATAAAAGCAAGTGCATTTAATAATTTGTTTAATTAAAATAAAAAATCATAGCATTGGTCAATGGTGGACTTTCTCCTTCATCTCAGGTCCTCAACATGCCATTGCCACCAGATTTCAGTATGGTTATTTTTGTGATTCATATATGGGTTTTTCAACCGGAAAGCTATTGGGTCGGTTAATCAAGAGTTTATAATAATGGGAATAGATCTACATCAACACTGCTAAATAATATAATTTATTTTGAGACCACCCGTGTAATACTTAATTTCAATTATAAGAATGATTTAGAGATTTATGACTTATAAGTGTTTATAATTTATTATGAGACCACCCGTGTAACACACGGAAACTTAGACTAGTTGAATCATATATCAAATCATTTTTTTTTTATTTTTCTTCCTGTTGCGATTTATATTCATAGGTTATAATCATTTATGGGGTGTATTGATTTGATTATTATAAACAGTCTACCCCTGTTAAAACAGCAAATAAACCTTTCTGAATAAAGAAGTTATGTGTACTTTTGTCATTGTTTAAAATTCAAAGTGATTACCATACAGTTTTTAACTTTTTATTTTCCAAATGAGCCAAGGGCGTAGCTTCAAAAGAACTAGACATTAATTTGTAGTTAATAGTTACTCTCCTGTAATTTTAATACTATTCTCATATGTGGATTATATAACACAACACATGCATGAAACAAGAACTAAATCCCAGTAAAAGATATATATAAAAATTGGTAATTTAAAGGTGTTAAAGATACATACTATATAGGGTTGATAATACAACCCAATTACCAATTTTAAGAAGAAAACAACATAACTTTGTTTTAAGAAGAAGAATGAAGATTTGGTAAGACAATGGGAAACCAGGAAGATCTCATATGCTGAAACAAAGTCCTGGAGAAAAAAAAACCACATGGATTTACTCTTTACCTTTAAAAAAAAAAATCACCCATATGGTCCCTAAACAAATTGATTCATGTTACCAAAAGCTATGAAAAACAAAATCAAAGGAAATATCTTGGATCTTCACTCTCTCTCAACCCCAGTATCGTTTTAGCACAACCACTAATCAACTCTTTGGCTGTTAGTGTTGTTAACAAGGGTTATTATCATATGTTGCAGGAATTGAATTATAGCAACAAAATATACAATATCTCCAGTTTAGAAACAACAAAGCCGAATGTTTTGGTCTCCAAAGATGGGTCCGGCGATTTGAGTACCGTTCAAGAAGCCGTTCTGGGGGAAGCAACAAGGATAGGGTAACCAGTATATTATATATGTCAAAGGGGGGTATATGAAGAAAATGTTGTTATTCCAGAACAGGCATCGTATACTTACGAAAGGTGGCCGTTGTCTTCAACTCGGCAGGGGAATGCTGGTTTCCAATGATGATGGTATTGCCAATACCGTCACCATACATCGTAAAATATACAAAATATACGATGCCTTTTCTAGAATAATAACGTTTTCTTCATATATCCCCCTTTTGACATATATAATATACTGGTTACCCCATCCTTGTTGCTTCCCCAGTTAACGACTTCTTGAACAATACTAAAATCGCCGGACCCATCTTTGGAGACCACAACATTCGGCTTTGTTGTTTCTAAATTGGAGTATTGTATGTTTTGTCGCTATTAATTCAATTCCTGCAACATGAGAATCACCACCCTTGTTAACAGCACTAATAGCCAAAGAATCCAAAGAAACCGAATATTTTCTTGATCGACTCCGTAAATCTGTGTTACCTCCATACCACGTCAGCTGGTTCTGCCATGGCGGAACCTTCTTGCTCTCGAATATTTTCTCATGAACATGATGTTCGGTTGAAGATGTTGGTTCCATGGCCGCTGGTTATGAAAATTGGTGTGAAATTGAAGGTGTTTATTGGTGAATTGTTGCAACTTGCAAGTAGAAGTTGATTGGGGGTTTGAAATGGTGACGGGGAGTAGGGATGTGGTTGAATTTATAGGGGATTTGTTGTATTTTGGGATATTCAAAAATAGCAACTTATAGATAGATATATTTGTGTAATAATAAAATAATAATCATAACAATAGTAGTAGTATTTAATAGTAGTAATTAATAGTAGAGCATGAATAATAAGAGTGTGGTCCCATAAGTGTTTTATAACTTTTTAATGAGATATTAAAGAATGCTTAATGTCACCACGAAACAAATTAATCTAAAATCGAGTATGTAACGGGGTTTTATTGCAACATTTATGTCTAAAAAGTAAAACATATGAGATGACAAGAGTATTCTAAAATTTAAAGAGGCAAACACGTTTCTAAAGTTGGTGTTCTATTTATAAATAGTGTTAATCCACACGTCTCTTACAAAAAAATAAATAAATAATAATAATAAATACTTTGCCACATATATCATCCCCTATTAATTTCAAACTCTTCTAAAAGATTAAATAATAATAAATACTTTGCCACATATATCATCCCTTATTAATTTCAAACTCTTCTTTTACTAGTAATTAAGTGTTTGAAACTTTGAAAAAAACAAATCGAAAATAGTATTCAAACAAATCAACCAAACGAAAACATGTAAATCGTCATCAATCAATTTCACACTCTGGTTATTAATAATTTAAATAGGTGTAAAAAAGTCAAGCTACTTGAGATCGGCTTGAAAAATGCTCGAAATGAGCCAAGCTTGTACAAGCTCAAACCTAAGCCCGAGCCTTTAGTAAACCGTAAACAAGCAAGACCTTCACTTATCAAGCTTGAGCCAGCTCGCAAGCTTATAATCTACATGATTTTTATTGAATATTAAATCTATATTTATATAATAATAATAATAATAATAATAATAATGATAATAATAATAATAATAATAATAATAATAATAATAATAATAATAATATTAATAATAATAATAATAATCATTTTTACCCAATATTATATTTTTCAGCATAATTAGGCATAGGGTGTTGTACATTATGCTTTAGGTGTTTTTAAAAAAAAAAATTGATTTTTTACATTTCACTCAAAACTATTTAATTCTTTACTTTTAACCTAAAACTATTTGATTTTTTTTTTACTTTTAACCTCAAAACTTTTCATCTTTTGCAATTTAACCTCACAATGTTTTTACTTTCAATTTTGGTCCTCTATACTTTTCATTTTTTGCAAAACTTTCGTTTTACGTTTCGTTCTAAATTTTGCGAGTTAACACGGTGCAACGTGCGTGTGTGGTCCAACATTTTTACGTCGTCTATTTTTTTCCATTTGACAGGTTCATCGTAACGTGCGGGTCCTAGATCGACTTAGTTATTCTTTTATGTCTTACGTTTCGGTTTAATTTCTTCGCATTAACACGTTGCAACTTTAGTGTTGGTGGGTCACTGGCAGTAGACCAGTAGTGTGGCATTGGTATTCACCTTCACCGCAACGCGGGGATGCTTAATACTAGTTACATATATAATTTATAAACTTCTTAGCTACAGTGATTTTTGTCCTTTTGTGATTTTTTTTCATCTTTCCTTTTTCTTTTCTATTTTTTGGTTTTTCTTTTCTTTTTTAAGTTTCAATCGAACCTGGTGTGGTACATGTAACAAAACGAAAGATCTAATACTGACCAAACAACGTCAGTACCAAAATTGATATTCGTTTTTATTGTTTCGATTGATTTAAACACATCTCGGTATTTTTTTGGTCATATCATGACTTTTTTTATTTCTCTTTCGGTAAGTGTAGGTATCTTAATGAACCGAACCAATATCAAACGAATTCTCGCCATTAACGTTATTTTTACTATTACGTCTACATTTCCATTAAAAATTGGGTCACCCCACCGCAGAGCGCGAGTGTAACCTACTAGTTATATAAAATTATGATGAGATAACTAATTTTATATACATACACATGAGAAAAGTTTTTCCATTGAGAAAACTAAAGAAACTTTATATTACATATGTACTTTATCATATATTGTATATATGTACTATGTATTATGTATTACACATATACAATATAACAATATATGATATATACGATATATGATATATTATCTATATGCAATAATCATATATTATATATATAATATGTAATATTATACACTGTATATATACAATATATACGCTATATGATATATTATGTATATGCAATAATCAATTCAACTGTGTGAGAAAGAAACTGATCGGAACTTACCTGAGAAGGCGATACCGGAAGAAGCAACAACGCACGTCTGAATAACCGTATTCTGTTGCCTCGTGAACGACTGCTTCAACAAACCAGATTCACCGAGAAACTTCGTCCACGTTTTCACGAAGAAAAACCCTAGCAGTCCAGCAGACACGTTTAAGGACGAGATAACTCGGGTAGTTAGGTTAAGCTTCATGACGATAAACGTGAAGAGAATCCCTAAAATAAAGCTGACAATGAATGCGCGAAGCGTCAACTGGTTCTACCATGGCGGAACCTTCTTGCTCTTGAATATTTTCTCGATCAAGTCCGAGTTCATAGCGTGTTGCTATGCATTTTGTTTTCATTGTGCAGATCATGTTGTTCTTGTGTAGTGGTTGACATTGAGAATTGATGATATTAGATGTGAATTTGAAGTTTTGAAGTCGAATTGGATACTTATTAGCGGCTATCGAAATCGGTGGGAGATTGTCAGTATCTTGTTGATGTGCGGCAATACAAGTAGACGTTGATTTAAGGGTTTGAAATTGGAATCTGTGTGATTAGTCAATGTAACACCTCGTAAATTTATATCGAATCATATGACAACACGTGTCCAATCAACTCTCAAATATGCCAAATCATTTGGACGAGAGGGACAAAATATGTAAAATTGTGGAAGATTGGATGTGGAGGAACCATTTGTGACAAAATGACAAATTTGTGGCTTCTAAGTGATCCTTACGGACCGCAAGGCATATGCCTTACGTACCGTAAGGCAATTGTTATTAATATTCAAGATAGTCCCTTAAAGACCGTAAGGAATTTGAAACCATGGGCGCCTGAAGGTCCTTACATACCGTAAGCCATTACCCCTTACGATCCGTAAGGGGGTGCAGCTGGCAGTTTTGGCAGACTGCCATGGCAGCCTACTGCAGCTGGCAGTCTCGCGAATCTGAACCATTCTCCTGCTTCTTCCACCTCATTTGACAGTAATCAACACTAGGAAAACCCTGCTAACACTTGGCATGATCTTGTTAATCTTGTGCAAGTATAAATAAAGGTGCATTTGCACCATTTCAATTTCTCTCTCTAATCACTTCTGGAGTTGCTTTTGCTTATAGAGACCTCCTATTGAAGTTCAATCTTCTCCTAGAACACTTATAAGTGTTCTTCCTAAGTTTTTTTTCATTTTAGGCTAAGTTATTAGCCGAAAGTCAAGCAAATTGACTTTTGCTTTAACTTTCGGTTATAACCATTTCGATCAAGCCAATGTTCGAATCGAACATGGCTACGTGATCATAATAAGGTAGATGATAATCCCCTATGAGGGCACCTCATGAAGATCACGTTCAGTTGGTCAAATGATGGGTCAAAATTTTATCAGAATAAAGTCAAACGTAGATTTTCGAAAATTAAGTTAAATGAACTTCTAAGTATCTAAACACTAATTTTTGAGATGATATCAGTTAGTATAAGATATTAGGACATGTTAGATCATATCCAACCCGTCATTTCCTGCTTTTAGCTCGGTTTGCAACAGAAAGTCAAGCAGTTTGACTTCTGCTTTGACTTTCGATTCTGACCCGTTTAAGCTAAGTTAACTACTGATTTGAAGTTGTATTATGATCATATTAATGTATGGAATAACCCTCTGAGGTTATACCATTTGATCATAATCATTTGTCGGGTTTTATGCAAGTTCATGTATTATGCCTTAAAAATACCAAAAATGCCTTTTTGAGCATAAAATGGTTTTGAATCATAAAGAACATATAATTTGAATTATAAACTGATGTGGTAAGATATTAGACATGTTTTGGCATAATGAACTTGACATTGACTCATCCGATCACCCGATACCGCCTATGTGCGTACGGTTGACTTATATAGCTTAGCTTATATAAGTTAACCGAATTGAGTCAAATTCCTTCAAAATCACTTCTATTCAAAATATATCATTGTTTGACCCATATTATACGAGTGATAGTACTCGTGAGGGTACAAACCATATTCTATCAAGTCTCCGCTTAATCTAGCGAACCGTACCGATTTTTATTATAGTTAACAGGTTCAAGTCATATGACTTGAATAAGACCCGTTAACATTCTAATGGATCATAATTCCATTCATTCCAGACTAAGGGCATCCAGTAAATTAGAACCTTGTTAGTTATTTTATTTAAATGGATGTGCTTACATATATCTTTGGATTGTAAAGATTTAAGCTCAGTCAAATACTCTTAACCTATTTTTCCTGTACGAGCTTGCAATACGGTAAATTATTACCGCTTGGTCGGGTATGGGATCAATGACCAATGTGTCCAATATCCAAATAACCTGTTTTAATCCGTTATGCTTGATTTGGGGGGTTAATGCGACCGTATCCTTGATATCTTCGGCTCATTTAATTGCAAATGGCCATGACCTAAGCACGGGGTGTAGGCATACACCCGAAAGATGCTAATGCTATGATAAAACATTTTCTTACCCAATATGGGGATTAAAGTGGTGTGTCGATTAATCATGTATCGGAGTTTAGTTCCGGGCCCCATATGTATTGACAAGCATGTAATACTGGTAACAAAAGATATAGTTTGTCCCAAGTTATTTATGAAAATTGATATACCAAATGGTATATAAAATGATTTTGAAATATTTTCAAAATGTGTCGGCTATTTGTATTTACCAGGTAAAACTGGCGTATTTTCAAAAGACTAAGCGCATGTTTGCAAAGTATGTAATAGGCTAGAAGCTGCCCGGTAATTGCTTAGTGTAATTTGCAACTCCATGCAAGAAGCCTAGTAGTCTTTCATGTAATCATTTGTTATTCGATCCGCATGTGGATCTTTTAGTATACTCTCGTCTGTATATTATTTTTGAACTTTCAGACAATGTACTTTGTAATAATATTTTATACTCCTAAGACTTCCGTTGTGTTAATTTGAATATCTATATCAATTTGTCACGCATAAACCCCAAGTCCGGGCCTACCGGGAAATCAGGGTGTGACAGTCAGTGTTGTAAATGTGAAGTTGTTGCAGGGTCTATTTGACATTCTTTCTCTGTGGGGGATATGTATTTTAAATACCAATGGTGGAGTAAAAGGTATGTCCCGTGGGAAGAGCGTTACTTTGGCGGAAGATAGTTGTCGATAGTGAATAGCAGACGATAGCGACAAGCTACCTATACGCTACGTAGCGATAGCGATGAAATAGTAGGCACTATTTCACATTTAGTGATACATTAGAAGAATATTTTAGAAATATTTTACATGTATATTATAACAAAAAAAAATAAAAGAAAATAAAAAAATTACAAAAATCTCGCTATTTCTCGCTACCAACTGTATAACGACACATAAGCGCTATGCTATTTGCTATAGCGGGTGTTATGCTCGCTATTAACAACTATGGGGGGGGGGGGGAACTTGATGAATGTGTTTTAGGTTGAGGTTATGCTGGTAGTTGTTGGTCGTATTTAGGTAGGATGTTATTATAAACTTTTTCTTAATTTTTGACAACTTTTTTTTCTGCCATGAGGATGACCGGCTCAGAACCACGAGGCAGCTTGAAAGAGCCGGTTGAGGATAAAAGTAACTAAGTGTATTCAAGTTGTTAAAATCTCGAAATATGCCGGTTGGGGCGTGATGGCCAGTCATCGCATGTATGTAAAACCATTTGCAGCAAATATTCATTTTCGTTGTTTTTCTTGCTTTTTAATCAAGATTCCATATTTTTGTTCACTATGGAGAAACATGATACATCTTCATTGCTGATTTTTGTTGGTTTAGCAACGATACTAATTTTTATATGTGTATAGTAATATATAAAAATAGTAGTAAATAACTAAACCAATTAATGTAATCCAATATCAATTCAAGAAATAATAGTAAATGGTGTTTTTCTGTTGTGCTCTGGACTTTTAGGTCCACTTGAATTCGTTGATGCGATGACTTTAGCACGAGTGTGGACTCTTCTGTATCCATTATCTACTTATAAGGTCCACTTGAATTTGCTGATGCAATGACTTTAGCACAGGTACGACACCTATTGTATTCACAATTTCCATTAATTTCTCTACATTAATTAGTTGTTCACTGTTTACATTCATTCCTATGGTTCTATGCATGTTACGTTTTAATGACACCTTTAGTGGTCCGGGTTTTTTTTCCGGATATTGTTTTGCTAAGTGTTTGTTTTAAAATCACTGTTAGTTTTTTACATGTTTGAAGAGCAGGTTACATAATCCTACATTGATTTAAATTGCTTTAACATATACCACAAAGTAAGCTACTTTTTGAATCAATACTTTTTCAAGTTTTAAGTTTCTTGAAGAAAAACTCATTTGTTCCAACATGTGTAATAGAAAAAAGTCACAGATGAATGCTTATAGTATTTTTTGTTATTTATATTGCTTTTTGTTTGTTTAATGTATTGCTTTTAATAAAAGCTCATTTGTTCATACTTTAAAAACTACTTTTTGATTAAACTTTTGGCCATTTATGACTTATTTTTGGCCATTTATGATGTATTATTGTTGAACAAAATATCACTTTGAACAACTTTTGACCCATTTGACCCATTTCTATTTAAAGATATTTTTTGATGAAATATTATAGTTCGAATAACTATAAAAGCAAGTGCATTTAATAATTTGTTTAATTAAAATAAAAAATCATAGCATTGGTCAATGGTGGACTTTCTCCTTCATCTCAGGTCCTCAACATGCCATTGCCACCAGATTTCAGTATGGTTATTTTTGTGATTCATATATGGGTTTTTCAACCGGAAAGCTATTGGGTCGGTTAATCAAGAGTTTATAATAATGGGAATAGATCTACATCAACACTATAATTTACTTTGAGACCACCCGTGTAATACTTAATTTCAGTTATAAGAATGATTTAGAGATTTATGACTTATAAGTGTTTATAATTTATTGTGAGACCACCCGTGTAATACACGGAAACTTAGACTAGTTGAATCATATATCAAATCATTTTTTTTTATTTTTCTTCCTGTTGCGATTTATATTCATAGGTTATAATCATTTATGGGGTGTATTGATTTGATTATTATAAACAGTCTACCCCTGTTAAAACAGCAAATAAACCTTTCTGAATAAAGAAGTTATGTGTACTTTTGTCATTGTTTAAAATTCAAAGTGATTACCATACAATTTTTAACTTTTTATTTTCCAAATGAGCCAAGGGCATAGCTTCAAAAGAACTAGACATTAATTTGTAGTCAATAGTTACTCTCCTGTAATTTTAATACTATTCTCATATGTGGATTATATAACACAACACATGCATGAAACAAGAACTAAATCCCAGTAAAAGATATATATAAAAATTGGTAATTTAAAGGTGTTAAAGATACGTACTATATAGGGTTGATAATACAACCCAATTACCAATTTTAAGAAGAAAACAACATAACTTTGTTTTAAGAAGAAGAATGAAGATTTGGTAAGACAATGGGAAACCATGAAGATCTCATATGCTGAAACAAAGTAACCACATGGACCAAAACCGCAATTTACTCTTTACCTTTAAAAAAAAAAAAAACACCCATATGGTCCCTAAACAAATTGATTCATGTTACCAAAAGCTATGAAAAACAAAATCAAAGGAAATATCTTGGATCTTCACTCTCTCTCAACCCCATTATCGTTTTAGCACAACCACTAATCAACTCTTTGGCCGTTAGTGTTGTTAACAAGGGTTATTATCATATGTTGCAGGAATTGAATTATAGCAACAAAATATACAATATCTCCAGTTTAGAAACAACAAAGCCGAATGTTTTGGTCTCCAAAGATGGGTCCGGCGATTTGAGTACCGTTCAATAAGCCGTTGTTAACTGGGGGAAGCAACAAGGATGGGGTAACCAGTATATTATATATGTCAAAGGGGGGTATATGAAGAAAATGTTGTTATTCCAGAACAGGCATCGTATACTTACGAAAGGTGGCTGTTGTCTTCAACTTGGCAGGGGAATGCTAGTTTCCAGTGATGATGGTATTGCCTATACCGTCACCATACATCGTAAAATATACGATCCCTTTTCTAGAATAATAACGTTTTCTTCATATATCCCCCTTTTGACATATATAATATACTGGTTACCCCATCCTTGTTGCTTCCCCAGTTAACCACTTCTTGAACAATACTAAAATCGCCGGACCCATCTTTGGAGACCACAACATTCGGCTTTGTTGTTTCTAAATTGGAGTATTGTATGTTTTGTCGCTATTAATTCAATTCCTGCAACATGAGAATCACCACCCTTGTTAACAGCACTAATAGCCAAAGAATCCAAAGAAACCGAATATTTTCTTGATCGACTCCGTAAATCTGTGTTACCTCCATACCACGTCAGCTGGTTCTGCCATGGCGGAACCTTCTTGCTCTCGAATATTTTCTCATGAACATGATGTTCGGTTGAAGATGTTGGTTCCATGGCCGCTGGTTATGAAAATTGGTGTGAAATTGAAGGTGTTTATTGGTGAATTGTTGCAACTTGCAAGTAGAAGTTGATTGGGGGTTTGAAATGGTGAGGGAGTGATGGGTCAATGACAGTAGGGATGTGGTTGAATATTTATAGGGGATCTCTTGTATTTTCGGATATTCAAAAACAACGACTTATAGATATATATTTGTGTAATAAAATAATAATAATAATAATAATAATAATAATAATAATAATAATAATAATAATAGTAGTAGTAGTAGTAGTAGTAGTAATAATAATAGTAGTAGTAATTAATAGTAGAGCATGAATAATAAGAGTGTGGTCTCATAAGAGCATACGTAGTGGGGCGGTATAACCTCCTCATAGCGCCGGCATAGCGCCGGAACACCGAAACGAGGGGCGTTATGGCCAAAAAATTTTGAGGTGGCGCGATGATAATAACGGCGTTGTGGATATTTCTTTCAAAGCTTTGGCCAATCACAAACAAGTAAGCTTTTTTATAATTAATTAATAATATTGAAAATTATTAAATAGGTAATGATGGGTAGGGGCTTTATGACTACGGGCTCTAGTGATATAACGCCCCATAAAGCCCTCGTGTGACGTGCCACGACACGTGTCGTATAACGCCCCACAAAGGGCTTTATGACTACACATGGCCTAAGTGTTTTAACTTTGTAATGAAATATTAAAGAATGCTTAATGTCACCATGAAACAAATTCATCTAAAATCAAGTATGTAACGTGTTTTTATTGCAACATTTATGTCCAAAAAGTAAAACATATGAGATTGACAAGAATATTCTAAAAATTTAAAGAGGCAAACACGTTTCTAAAATTGCAGGGCCGTCTTTGAGGGAGTCGGGGTGGGCGATGGCCTAGGGCCTAGTCTTCTTGAAGGCCCGGATACATATTTTTATTAAAATTTTATTATATATATACTAAATGAATGAATGAATAAATTAATGAAAATACCGTAAATGAGTGAAATGAGATAAATAAAACAAAACCTTCTTATATGACTCCGGCCCAAATCCAACATAACATGTTATGGACCTCAACCATATAAACAATCATATTATTTGATCCATGACAAAAAACAATTCTATTATATGCATTAAATCTATTATAAATTACAGATTTTCTTCTGAACTTGATATGATTAAATTATAACTTATTATTTTTTTTAAATGTTACTTCTTAATATTTGATGTTTTCTGAAAGAGCCGGTTGAATCTATATAAGAGACATTTCATATCTATACATAGTATTTGTTTTGTCTTTGGGTTCATAACAATTATTGTCGCATTATAGTCTATAGACATTTTACACATGAGTTATTGGCGTTATATTCTAGGAGCCCGATTTTTTTTTCTCGTCCTGGGCCCAAAAGTTTTTCGAGAATTTCAAAGACGGCCCTATAAAATTGGTGTTCTATTTATAAATTAGTGTTAACCCACACGTCTCTTACAAAAAAAATAGATAATAATAAATAACTAGTGATTTTCCCCCTGCGCTTCACGGCGAAAATTTGGTTGGTATCTGTTTGGTTCGTCACGGTACCTACACTCGTTATAGTTATCGAAAGAGAAAACCTTACATCGATCGAAAACAATAAAAACGAATATCCATACTAGTACCCATCTTTATTTTTTTGAATGACAACGCCTGGTCTGCTCTATTCACCAATAATTCTAATATTTAACACCCTTGCCCATGATTGAACCTAGAACATCTCCCTTAAGAGGCATATGTCTCTACCAAGTGGGCTAGCCCCACATTGGCAAAACATAGAATCGGACACAACAACAATCGAACTTGTGTCAGCTGCTTGCAATACAACGCATCAACCCTCATAACACATCATTTGATTTGTATGTTGTTCAGTTGATATAAGTTTTGTTGGTTTACATTCGATGTTTATTATTTTCAACATTGGCATATAAACATTATGGAAAATGACTATTGTGCCGCTATTACACCAACCCAAACCGAAACCGGTTGAACAACATTTGTTTCATTACCAGGATTTATTTTGAGTAAATTGCCATTTTAATCCCTGAGGTTTGGTCCAAATTGCCATTTTAGTCCAAATAGTTTTTTTTCTCCTTTGGGTCCTTGACTTTTCCATTTTCTTACCATTTTGATAAAATACCTTGATAAAATATTACTAAATAAAAATAAATAGTTAAAATATTTCAAATATAATTCATCATAACTTTCTGTTAATATATCTAAATTGATTAAAAATGTATATTATTTAAAATATAGGGTTGAAATCAAAAATTAAAAAAATAAAAATAATAACATAAGAAATTCATTTTACTATTCATCATAACTTTCAATTCATATAGATAAAATAAAATTTGCCACATATATCATCTCCTGTTAATTTCAAACTCTTCTAAAAAATTAAATAATTATAAACATTTTTGCCACACATATCATCCCCTATTAATTTCAAACTCTTCTAAAAAATAAATAATAATAAATACTTTGCCACATTGTCACACCCCGATTTCCACGTGTATCACCGGCGGGCCCGGTGGGGGATTACCGTGACGTAGTTGGCAACAATATAGTCAAACCACACAATTATATAAATGCACAGCGGAAGCTTAAAGATAAATATATAGATATACTTCAACCTCTGGTTGTAATATCAAAAGTATTACAGAAGTCGAATGTATCCACAGCGGATCAAAATAATAATAAAATATTGTTCAATCAGATACGGCACCGAGTTTGCGAGACTATTCGTGACGCTTAAGAAGCTATTACCAGCCAATTTCGTATAGTACCTGCACTCAATCTTTTGGGAAAAATACGTCAGTTTACACTGGTAAATACGTTCAACTGACACATTTAAAAATGTTTATTAAAATTGATTTGAATGCACAAGGCACAAATTCTTTATAACTTGGGAAAATTATTAAAATCTTGTGAACGTATTACATGTTCTTTTATGCGTTCAGTAGCCTGGATTGTGCCGGGTTAGAGTTTAATAGACACACCACATTGCGTAAAACCGTAGTATAAAAACCAACGGCTACGTCTTTTAATTAAGTGTCGACAATATATACCGGGTGTACGCCTACACCGGGATGTCGAGGTCGTGGCCATTTCGTAAAATGATGCCAAGGATATCCGGGACAACGGTCATTAACCCCCCAAAGGCTTTTAAGAAACAAAACTGTTTAAATGAGCCGATCACATTACACAAATTAACCACCTCAGCGATGGAAGATATGATGCTCAATCAAGCGGTATTATTATACCGTATAGGGGAAATAAGTTAAAAGTATTTACCTTTGCAAGTATATTCCTTAATTTGATTAAATCACCGATAGCTTTTACTGGGGCTCCTAATCTGGAACGAAGGTTTTAATTAACCTCTTAGAATCCTAACGGGTCTTATATTGGCCGTAGCCTAGACCGGTTGGTTCCGAAATGTGAATACGGTTTAATCGCACGAAAAGGCGAAAACCGAGAACGGAGTGCGACTATGACCCAACAAGTTCAGAAACTCGTTTTATATGGGTTTAAGGTTCACACTCTGGATTTTGGGGTTCAAATAATATAATTTGACCCGTATCGGCTAATTTATGAAAACTAGTTCCATAAGCCGAACCGTGCGCGCAATAGGCGAAACGGTTAACCATGAGAGTCCTACGCTTATTTCCTAAGTCAATATGCCTTAAAGAGGTTGTGGTATCAGTAGGATACCTTCCGTGATGCCCGTAACGAGTTTTAGTTAACATATCGCCCCGAAGGGTCTTTCGGTCATTTTAAAGACTTTTAAAGAGCTTTTCGAGTTCTACAGGAAATCTGAGTTTCCCGAACAGTTTATAAAGTCTAAAATACTTTATTTATTATTTAAAATCAGTAGCAACTGGAATCGGGTCAAAAGACCTTGTAGAACTCACGTTTTGGCCGAAAAGGGCATATTCGGTATTTACCGAACCGTAGCCATAACCGCAGGTTATGAGCAAGGTAAAAATTATTAAAAATCTTTAAAATTCCAAAAATATTATTTTATAACAGTGGGTAAAAGTTTTGGTGACAGAAACTTGGTTTAGATAGGGGTTATGCTAATTGCGCCGTTTATTACAAAAGTTTCTTATAAATGCGCTATTTAGCATAACTCTCATTCTAGACCTCGGATTGACGTGAAACTTTAAGGACATGCTTATAATTTAATAAGCAAGGTTATGGTCCGTTCACGTGTCCGAAATACTCGTTTTATTTTTAAAAGGCCGTTACGGTCAACTTTTAGGCGATTAACGGAAATGCGTAAAAGACTCGGACAATTCATGAACCGGTCACAGAGGGTTATACTATCATGTAACCTGGTCCTAAGAGAGTCCTAAGGCATATCTATACCTCACTAAAACGGGTCAGAACTGAAGTCAAAGCAAAAGTCAAACTTTTGCGACATTCGGCTCCGAACCGGGTCAATATAGCAAATGGTCGATTCAAACGAGCGTAAACAAGTTTATATACTTAATATCATGTTTTATGAGTGTCAAAACAGGTTTCATAGCATATATATTACAGATTATGTATAAAACGGCAAAATAGCTTTCTGTTGACTTTTTAAGTACACGTTTGACTCGACATTTGACATAGTGAGTGGTGATCAGAGGGAACCCTTTTAGGGGTTTATTACCCACATAAATACCAACTCATAACTACTTTTGATCCGACAATTCACTGGACCATTTGTGAATTATCGCTATGACAACCGTTAGTTATGACGGTTGGGTTTATAAGCTAAATCTATGGAAATACAAGACCACAATGGATGTGAACGACTTACAGAAGTTGTGTCTTGCTTAGAGAGCAGAGAAGAATGCTTGAGAGCTTATTAGAATGATCAGTTGAGTGTATTTGAGTTGTGTGATAGTTATGAACCAAATGTGGCTATTTATAGTGAAACAAGGCACCTAAGATCATCACACAACCCCTACAACTGATCATGGATGATGGGCAGGTGTCCCATAGAGCTATGGGTCGAGTAGGGGGCGCCCATGCTTCATTAATTGATGTTTTGATCGTTCACAAGCTCAAAAGGCATAAAAATACAAGGTTTCTGCATCTGGGCGTCCCACGCGGCCCGCATGGGAGTTTCCATGCATTTGTACGCGGGTCGCCTGAGATTCAAACTTCAGGCGCGTAAAGGAGGTGGCTCGCGGCCCGCCTCAACTTAGGCCAAAACATCACGCGGGTCGCGAGAGGCCTGTTTTTCAGGTTTTTAAAATCTTTTGTAATGATGAACAGAATCTGGTAATTAATAACGAAATCTTTCGTAATTATTAACCTGACCTTTCGGGTTTGAAGGGGTAACTTTGCGGTTTGGCCCTTGGTTAATTACAACTAAGGACCTCGTGTTAATTACCCGCGTTGTTAAGTCCCCGGTTAGTTTATTAATTATTCAGAAAGCCTTAACTTTCATTATTGACGCTTTTAACCCTTCTCATACGAATTTGATTATAACTTTCTCGTTTTAAAACGGAACTTCACGGTATTTATACAGTATATTCTAGTGAGCGTATAATACTGCTACAAAG
Source organism: Helianthus annuus (assembly GCF_002127325.2). Lineage (NCBI taxonomy): Eukaryota > Viridiplantae > Streptophyta > Magnoliopsida > Asterales > Asteraceae > Helianthus > Helianthus annuus. The sequence continues at coordinate 110,646,105 of NC_035447.2, forward strand.
CCTCGGGAGCGTTAAAGGGTCACTCAGAGGTATAATTAAACATGTTGACACAGTTAACCCCTGTAGCTTGTAATCTCTCACTTTCTTCCGCGTTTCGCTTCCGTACGATCCATGATTTATTCGTTTGAAGGTACAAGAACCATTTAGGGTTACCATACAGTATATTTACCCTTGCTTGACATCTATAACCCTCGAATTTACATACATTCAAGGTTTGTCAAAATTAGTCCTTTATTTAATATCAATGCCACGTGTAATCAAATGACACGTGTTAACACATCATTGGACACAAAAATTCGAGGTGTTACATCCTCACCCCCTTAAAATAAATCTCGACCCGAGATTTACTCAAATAAATAGGGGTACTTTTCTTTCATTGTGGCTTCGACTTCCCACGTATATTCGGGACCTCTACGAGCATCCCATTTGACCTTTACAATCGGTACGTGCTTTCTTCGAAGCTTCTTCACCTGTCGATCTTCAATCGACAAAGGTTTTTCTACAAACTTTAAGCTCTCATCTATATGCACATCTGTGTGTGGAATCACCAATGATTCATCGGCGAAGCACTTTTTGAGATTGCAGATGTGGAACACATTGTGAATTCCATTGAGCTCTTTAGGCAAGTTCAACTTATAGGCAACTGACCCGACACGTTCAATGACCTCAAAAGGTCCTATGTACCTCGGACTCAGCTTGCCCTTCTTGCCGAAACGCATCACCCCTTTCCAGGGCGACACTTTAAGCAACACCTTTTCACCTACATCAAAGTGAAGGTCCTTACGCTTCGGATCAGCGTAGCTTTTCTGCCTATCACGGGCAGCCTTGAGACGTTCCCGTATCTGGACAATCTTGTCCGTTGTCTGGAAAACTATCTCTGGTCCCGATAATTAGACCTCTCCTACTTCCGCCCAACAAACAGGCGATCTACATTTCCTACCGTATAATGCCTCGAAAGGCGCAGCCTTTATGCTGGTATGGTAGCTATTATTGTAGGAGAATTCGATTAGGGGTAGATTCTTATCCCAGTTACCACCTAAATCGATCGCACATGCACGAAGCATGTCTTCTAACGTCTGGATAGTACGCTCACTTTGACCGTCCGTCTGTGGATGGTAAGCCGTACTGAAGTTCAAACGCGTACCCAAAGATTGCTGGAAACTCTTCCAGAAATGTGACGTGTATCTAGTATCCCTGTCGGAGATAATAGACACAGGTATGCCGTGTAAGGATACAATCTTATCAACATACAGTTGGGCTAACATATCGGAGCTATACGTCTCCTTGATGGGTAAGAAATGAGCTGATTTAGTCAGCCTATCGACTATGACCCATATCGTGTCGTTTCCCTTCCTGGTTTTCGGTAACTTGGTAATAAAATCCATAGTTACACATTCCCACTTCCACTCGGGAAGCTCAGGCTGTTGTAGCAAGCCAGACGGCTTTTGGTGCTCGGCTTTGACTTGAGCACAAGTCAAGCACTTTGCTACATGGGCGGCCACAGACTTTTTCAAGCCTATCCACCAATAGTTTGCCTTTAAATCTTGATACATCTTGTCTGCACCAGGGTGGACAGAATATTTGGAACTATGGGCTTCCTGGAGGATAACATCTCGTAGTCCTACATAAATCGGAACCCATATACGTCCGTTCAGTCTAAGGATTCCATCCTTGCTAAGAGTCAACTGCTCCTCAGTTACTCCTAACTTTTCATTAGGATAATTAGCTTCCAACACAGCCTCTCGCTGTGCAGCTAATATCCTTTCAATTAAATTGTTCTTGACCTCAATGCTCTTGGCATTGATTCGAATAGGTTTTACCCTTTCTTTTCTGCTCAGGGCATCAGCGACTACATTCGCCTTGCCGGGATGGTACCTGATCTCGCAATCATAGTCATTCAAGGTTTCCATCCAACGGCGCTGCCTCATGTTCAACTCCTTCTGGTTGAACAGGTGCTGGAGGCTTTTGTGATCAGAATAAATCACAAATTTAATACCATAAAGGTAATGCCTCCACAATTTCAGTGCAAATACAACGGCACCTAACTCCAAGTCATGGGTGGTGTAGTTCTTTTCGTGCACCTTTAGTTGTCTTGAAGCATTGGCAATCACCTTGCCCTTCTGCATAAGCACACACCCCATGCCTGTGTGTGATGCATCGCAGTAAACTACGAATTCATCTGTACCTTCAGGTAGTGTCAACACAGGTGCGTTGCTTAGCTTCTGCTTTAGAACTTCGAAGGACTCTTGCTGCTTTGGGCCCCAAATAAATTTTTCTTTCTTCTTGGTTAAGGAAGTCAGGGGCGCAGCAATCCTTGAAAAATTCTCAATAAATCTCCTGTAGTATCCTGCTAATCCCAGGAAACTACGAATTTCGGTAGGCGTCTTTGGCTCTTGCCAGTTCATGACTGCCTCTACCTTAGCGGGATCCACTTGGATACCACGCTTACTTACAACGTGACCTAAAAACTGAACCTCTCGTAGCCAGAATTCACATTTCGAGAATTTGGCGTAGAGTTTCTCACGCTGTAGTAATTCGAGAATGCAACAGAGGTGCTTCTCGTGGTCAGCTTGGCTTTTGGAATATATAAGAATATCGTCGATGAAGACGATGACAAATTTGTCCAAATACGGCTTGCAGACGCGATTCATGAGATCCATGAACGCAGCCGGTGCATTTGTGAGCCCAAAAGGCATCACTAGGAACTCGTAATGACCATAGCGAGTCCTAAATGCTGTCTTATGTACATCTTCATCTCTGACCTTTAGCTGATGATAGCCCGACCTCAAGTCGATTTTTGAGAAGTAGCTCGCTCCTTGCAGCTGATCGAACAGATCGTCGGTCCTTGGCAAAGGATATCTATTCTTTATGGTAACTTTGTTCAGCTCACGGTAATCGATGCACAACCGCATCGATCCGTCCTTCTTCTTTACAAATAGGACAGGCGCTCCCCAGGGAGACGAACTAGGTCTGATAAAACCTTTTGCCAATAGTTCATCCAACTGGGTTCTTAGTTCCTTCATTTCAGTAGGAGCTAGCCTGTAAGGTGCTCTAGCTATAGGAGCTGCTCCTGGTATGATATCTATTCTGAATTCCACTTGTCTATCTGGTGGTAAACTAGGTAGTTCTTCGGGGAAAACCTCGGGATATTCAGATATAACAGGAAGATCCTCTATCTTCGGCTTAGGTTCTTCAATTAACACCTGAGCCATGTAAATGACACATCCTCTGTCCAAACACCTAGAAGCTTTGAGCATAGATACATCTTCGGGCAATCCATACTGTGTATCTCCTCGAATGGTAAGCGATTCACCACTCGGAGTCTTTAGCACAATATGCCTTCTGTTGCAAATGATCTGGGCCTGGTTACAGGATAACCAGTCCATGCCTAGAACAATGTCGAAACCCGCTAGTTTGAAAGGAAGTAGAGATAGAGGAAAAGAATGGTTCTTAATGGACATTTCACATCCCTCTAGAACAGTGGAGACGGTTTCTATCGTGCCGTCTGCTAACTCTACCTCGTATTTAACATCTAGGGTTTTGATAGGCATATTTAATAATTGGCAAAATTTTTGGTCTACAAAGGATTTATCGGCGCCTGAATCGAAAAGTACTTTTGCAAATATATTATTTACGAGAAAAGTACCTGTAAGCACATTGTCGTTCAGCACAGCCTCCTTTGCATCCATGCGGAAGACTCTCGCATTTGTCTTTTTGGTCTCCTCCGCCTTCCTGGCATTCTTAGGGCAGTTGCTCTTGATATGCCCCTTTTCATTGCAACCGTAGCAGGTTGCGTCCTTGATTTTCTTACAATCTACAGTCTTATGATCCTTGGACTTGCATAGTCCACAGGAAAAGTCTTTGGCTGAGACTGTGAATTCGACCCAAACCTACATTTCCCAGAGTGGGGTTTCTTGCAGATTTTGCAATTGGGTCTTTCACCAGTTTGCCCATCTTTCTTCGTCTCCGACCCTCTTTTGCCATCGCCGTTTCCACGGTGCTTCTTTCCTGACCTTCGTGAGGTATCATCCTCACGTTTCCTCTTCTCAGCCTCCTTGCTCCTTAGCGTCCTCAGACGGACCGCATCTAAGGTGAGAGACAAGGAGAGGTCAGTAACTGACCTGAAGGTCGTCGGCCGAGAGGCCTTCACGCTAGCCTTTATCGCAGGCTCCAAGCCCCCAATGAAACGGGCGATTCTTCTAGACTCTGGTGTCACAAGGTACGGAACCAGGCGAGACATCGTATTGAAGCTCGTCAAATAAGCCTGGCAGTCCAGGTTCGTCATCACCAGTGACACAAAGTCAACCTCGATCTTCTCAACCTCATGCTGAGGGCAGTAGTTTTCCTTAATGAGAGCAATAAATTCCTCCCATGTCATCTTGTACAGAGCAGACTTACCCGATGCTTGTACCAACGCTCTCCACCATGCTAGGGCCTCGCCCTTAAATGATTGCGATACAAACTTCACCACATCCTTCTCCGCGCACCCACTGATGTCCACAATAGTGTCCATCTCATCCAGCCAGGTGATACAATCAACAGCACCCTTTTCCCCTGTGAATTCCCGGGCTTACAAGACACGAAGTACTTGTAGGTGCAACCCTTGGCACCGGACGCATCAGTATATTCTCGTTCATGACGAATACTATTCTCAGCGGACGAGTGGTTATCATCATCTTTCTTGGGTTTGGAGAGTGGTTTGGATTGTGACTTTGGTTTGGAGGGTGGTTTTGATACGGTTCTGCCTTGGGACTCAGTATATTGACGATCCAGAGCTGCCTGAACAGCGTTGTCAATCAGAGCCTTTAACTGTGCGCCTGTCAAATGCACTGGCGCATTGTCGTAGTCATCTTCATTTGTATGGCTATTCTCTCCATTGGGATCCGCCATTGTAACTTGAATCTGTTACAGAAGATAACAAAATTTTATTTAGAAGCTTATTATGGAATTGTCTTTTATGACAATTCGTTAACCATGATAACAGAGACCATATTTGGTTAACTCATTACTCACTTAGTTTTAGGATTTGAATACATCCTATTTTAGCTATAACAATAATATTGGCGGCATAAAGCCTAATCACGAGGATGTTTTATAATATTAGCCGAGATTTCAGAGAATCAAAGGCATAGAGGTTTGAACCGTAGTTCTCTTACCCTTTCTGGCAGGGAGTCATAGACCACCACTGTCTTTTGTCTTTATAAGACAATTATTACGGCCCATAGGCACTACACCACTAATGGATGTTTTAATAAGGTTGGCCCGTAGGCACTACATCACTTAATGGATGTTTTAATAAGATTTGGCCCGTAGGCACGACATCTACAATGGATGTTTTGAGTAAGGTTGGCCCGTAGGCACTACATCACTAATGGATGTTTTATAAATGATCATCTTTATTGATGATTTAGCCCATGATTTATAAATCATTTATTTGGGTTTTGTAATCCCTTAAAGGATTATTGTATAAGAATGACGTGTGTGATTTTTTTTTAACGAATCACATCTGCCATGATCGTCAACATGCTTGCAGAGGTTAACAGGGAATCTGAATCCTTTAATTTGGTCGTACCATCTTGGCCGGATCTTAAAAGACACCTGGCTAGGTTTCACTCTAAGATTCTTTATTTTGGCAGATCAATTTAAAAGGAATGGTTTTGATTTATTTCATATATATTAAACAAAACTCAAATCATACATTCCAAAATCTCAAATACTATTACATATTGCCCTAAACGGGACTTTAAACGAGTACATACCTACTTAGAGGTTTTAAAATAAGTGACAAGTCCACGCAGGGACTGATATAAGATAGGCGTCCATGCAAGGACTAAAAGATAAGTCCACGTAGGGACTGAAATACGATAAATGTCCACGCAGGGACTTATTTCAAAGTAGAAATTACATTAGTACAACTATTAAGGGCTAGTGGTCACGTTTCTTCTTTTTGCCCTTTAATAGGTTCGCTAAGCCTTTGAGAAATCCTCGGTGGCTCTTTTTCTCTTCCTCGAATTCTCTCTCCACACGATCTAGTCGGTGGAGTATCTCTTCCTGTTCAGGAGGAGAGAAACGTGGTTGTGGCGCTTGTTGCGGAACTGGAGGTCTGGGAGGTATTGGATACCCATGAGCTGAGTAGTCCGGTGCTCCCATGTTCCCATGAGCTCCGTCAGGATAGCGTGCATTATATCTAGCCGACACCACATATGGGTCGCGCTCATAATTGTAGTTGTAATGCGCTTGCGACGGTTCGAACGGGTTGTAAGCCGTTGGACCCGTGTAAGCAGGTATGGGTTGGTCATACCCAAATGGTGGCGAATTTGGTGCAGCTGGTGCGGAGTTCGCCTCCTGTATAGGACTTGAAGGTCCTTCTTCTTGTAGTGGCGGGTAATGGCTACTACTAGAGTGTCGAGGGGTGCTGAAGTGGATACCCCCTCCTCCTCGTGTGGACATACGAGCATTCGTCCTCCTACGCCTTGGCGGATCAGGCATTACTGGTTGCGCCGGTGGCGGAGGTGGTGGCATAACTTCCACAAAGCGTGAATCCTCAGAGGGATCTTGCGGATGTCGCAGTTGTTGTGATGTCTGCTGAGGTGGTGTGTAGTACCACTCATGTCGGTCAAACATCGCTTGAAAACTATCTGGTCCCTGATAGGGTGTGCCATGGAAGGATGACCCATCAGAGACTTCTATCGGATGCGTGGGCGTACCACGAGCAGGTTCTGTCGGATCCGTATCTTCGTCCATATGATCTTCGGAGAAGTGATCTTGTGGCCCTAATGGAACAAAGCCTGAAGGTTCCTGGATATAGTCAGCTGGATTAAACTGACCTATGAAGTATGGAGTAGGGTCGCCGTAATTTCGGTGCGATACCGAACGTTGTAGAGGTATGAAGGAAGGTTGTGGGTTGTTGGGATCATTCTCTGAGTTTGGCCCAAAGGAGTGCCGGTATGATGGCGTCGAGCTGTGCGAGGTGGAATGCCTCGCGGGTTTGTAAAGGTCTCTTCGCCTCTGTGGTTCTTCACTCCTTGTAGTCGAAGGAGCTCGCGTACCAGAAGGTCCGGCTTCGTGATCGTGATGAGTAACGATCTCTCCTCTGCCTCTTCTTCCCCTTCCTCTTCCTCGGAATATCACTGGCGGCATGTTTCCTGCTTTATAAAACTTTAAATACCAATAATAAAAGAAAAAGACAAAATTGGAATGACAATTTCGAATTTGTCCTAAGTTCTTGTCTAGACTCAAGTATGTGCAATTGTGTCACTGAGATTAAACACGTTAGGATAGTGTTTAATTCACTCAATGTTGGCTCTGATACCAACCTGTCACACCCCGATTTCCACGTGTATCACCGGCGGGCCCGGTGGGGGATTACCGTGACGTAGTTGGCAACAATATAGTCAAACCACACAATTATATAAATGCACAGCGGAAGCTTAAAGATAAATATATACATATACTTCAACCTCTGGTTGTAATATCAAAAGTATTACAGAAGTCGAATGTATCCACAGCGGATCAAAATAATAATAAAATATTGTTCAATCAGATACGGCATTGAGTTTGCGAGACTATTCGTGACGCTTAGGAAGCTATTACCAGCCAATTTCGTATAGTACCTGCACTCAATCTTTTGGGAAAAATACGTCAGTTTACACTGGTAAATACGTTCAACTGACACATTTAAAAATGTTTATTAAAATTGATTTGAATGCACAAGGCACAAATTCTTTATAACTTGGGAAAATTATTAAAATCTTGTGAACGTATTACATGTTCTTTTATGCGTTCAGTAGCCCGGATCGTGCCGGGTTAGAGTTTAATAGACACACCACATTGCGTAAAACCGTAGTATAAAAACCAACGGCTACGTCTTTTAATTAAGTGTCGACAATATATACCGGGTGTACGCCTACACCGGGATGTCGACGTCGTGGCCATTTCGTAAATGATGCCAAGGATATCCGGGACAACGGTCATTAACCCCCCAAAGGCTTTTAAGAAACAAAACTGTTTAAATGAGCCGATCACATTACACAAATTAACCACCTCAGCGATGGAAGATATGATGCTCAATCAAGCGGTATTATTATACCGTATAGGGGAAATAAGTTAAAAGTATTTACCTTTGCAAGTATATTCCTTAATTTGATTAAATCACCGATAGCTTTTACTGGGGCTCCTAATCTGGAACGAAGGTTTTAATTAACCTCTTAGAATCCTAACGGGTCTTATATTGGCCGTAGCCTAGACCGGTTGGTTCCGAAATGTGAATACGGTTTAATCGCACGAAAAGGCGAAAACCGAGAACGGAGTGCGACTATGACCCAACAAGTTCAGAGACTCGTTTTATATGGGTTTAAGGTTCACACTCTGGATTTTGGGGTTCAAATAATATAATTTGACCCGTATCGGCTAATTTATGAAAACTAGTTCCATAAGCCGAACCGTGCGCGCAATAGGCGAAACGGTTAACCATGAGAGTCCTACGCTTATTTCCTAAGTCAATATGCCTTAAAGAGGTTGTGGTATCAGTAGGATACCTTCCGTGATGCCCGTAACGAGTTTTAGTTAACAATCGCCCCGAAGGGTCTTTCGGTCATTTTAAAGACTTTTAAAGAGCTTTTCGAGTTCTACAGGAAATCTGAGTTTCCCGAACAGTTTATAAAGTCTAAAATACTTTATTTATTATTTAAAATCAGTAGCAACTGGAATCGGGTCAAAAGACCTTGTAGAACTCACGTTTTGGCCGAAAAAGGGCATATTCGGTATTTACCGAACCGTAGCCATAACCGCAGGTTATGAGCAAGGTAAAAATTATTAAAAATCTTTAAAATTCCAAAAATATTATTTTATAACAGTGGGTAAAAGTTTTGGTGACGGAAACTTGGTTTAGATAGGGTTATGCTAATTGCGCCGTTTATTACAAAAGTTTCTTATAAATGCGCTATTTAGCATAACTCTCATTCTAGACCTCGGATTGACGTGAAACTTTAAGGACATGCTTATAATTTAATAAGCAAGGTTATGGTCCGTTCACGTGTCCGAAATACTCGTTTTATTTTTAAAAGGCCGTTACGGTCAACTTTTAGGCGATTAACGGAAATGCGTAAAAGACTCGGACAATTCATGAACCGGTCACAGAGGGTTATACTATCATGTAACCTGGTCCTAAGAGAGTCCTAAGGCATATCTATACCTCACTAAAACGGGTCAGAACTGAAGTCAAAGCAAAAGTCAAACTTTTGCGACATTCGGCTCCGAACCGGGTCAATATAGCAAATGGTCGATTCAAACGAGCGTAAACAAGTTTATATACTTAATATCATGTTTTATGAGTGTCAAAACAGGTTTCATAGCATATATATTACAGATTATGTATAAAACGGCAAAATAGCTTTCTGTTGACTTTTTAAGTACACGTTTGACTCGACATTTGACATAGTTAGAGTGGTGATCAGAGGGAACCCTTTTAGGGGTTTATTACCCACATAAATACCAACTCATAACTACTTTTGATCCGACAATTCACTGGACCATTTGTGAATTATTGCTATGACAACCGTTAGTTACTACGGTTGGGTTTATAAGCTAAATCTATGGAAATACAAGACCACAATGGATGTGAACGACTTACAGAAGTTGTGTCTTGCTTAGAGAGCAGAGAAGAATGCTTGAGAGCTTCTTAGAATGATCAGTTGAGTGTATTTGAGTTGTGTGATAGTTATGAACCAAATGTGGCTATTTATAGTGAAACAAGGCACCTAAGATCATCACACAACCCCTACAACTGATCATGGATGATGGGCAGGTGTCCCATAGAGCTATGGGTCGAGTAGGGGGCGCCCATGCTTCATTAATTGATGTTTTGATCGTTCACAAGCTCAAAAGGCATAAAAATACAAGGTTTCTGCATCTGGGCGTCCCACGCGGCCCGCATGGGAGTTTCCATGCATTTGTACGCGGGTCGCCTGAGATTCAAACTTCAGGCGCGTAAAGGAGGTGGCTCGCGGCCCGCCTCAACTTAGGCCAAAACATCACGCGGGTCGCGAGAGGCCTGTTTTTCAGGTTTTTAAAATCTTTTGTAATGATGAACAGAATCTGGTAATTAATAACGAAATCTTTCGTAATTATTAACCTAACCTTTCGGGTTTGAAGGGGTAACTTTGCGGTTTGGCCCTTGGTTAATTACAACTAAGGACCTCGTGTTAATTACCCGCGTTGTTAAGTCCCCGGTTAGTTTATTAATTATTCAGAAAGCCTTAACTTTCATTATTGACGCTTTTAACCCTTCTCATACGAATTTGATTATAACTTTCTTGTTTTAAAACGGAACTTCACGGTATTTATACAGTATATTCTAGTGAGCGTATAATACTGTTACAAAGCCTCGGGAGCGTTAAAGGGTCACTCAGAGGTATAATTAAACATGTTGACACAGTTAACCCCTGTAGCTTGTAATCTCTCACTTTCTTCCGCGTTTCGCTTCCGTACGATCCATGATTTATTCGTTTGAAGGTACAAGCACCATTTAGGGTTACCATACAGTATATTTACCCTTGCTTGACATCTATAACCCTCGAATTTACATACATTCAAGGTTTGTCAAAATTAGTCCTTTATTTAATATCAATGCCACGTGTAATCAAATGACACGTGTTAAAACATCATTGGACACAAAAATTCGAGGTGTTACACACATATATCATCCCCTATTAATTTCAAACTCTTCAAAAAAAATTAAATAATAATAAATACTTTGCCACATATATCATCCCCAATTAATTTCAAACTCTTCTTTTACTAGCAATTAAGTGTTTGAAACATTGAACGAAAACAAATCCAAAATAGTATTCAAACAAATCAACCAAACGAAAACATGTAAATCGTCATCAATTTCACACTTTGCTTATTAATAATTCAAATAGGTTGAGATCGGCTTGAAAAATGCTCGAAACGAGCCGAGCTTGTACAAGCTCAAACCCAAGCCCGAGCCTTTCGTAAACCGTAAACAAGCAAGACCTTCACTTATCAAGATTGAGCCAGCTTGCAAGCTTGTAATTTACATTATTTTTATTTAATATTAAATTTATATTTATATAATAATAATATAGGTTTAAAGAAGTTTGCCGCGTTGCGGCGAATTTCTTTTGTTATTTAGTCTGTGTTTACATGTGTTTTAAAATCAGTACGATCGTGTTGTGAACGGAACTGCTGACAAGAATAAAAAGAAATGTAGAAAAAAAAACACTAAAAGATATCCAAAAGAAAATCAACCAAAAAAGTTGTATGGTAACCATGTTGTTCGTATGAAACACGTGGTCAGAGATGAGCAAATTGTTTTGGGTACCGGTACCAAATTTGCCGAACCGAAAGATCTTAAGTACCAATTCAGTATCGACTTTTGGCGTTCCTGGTACCGGTTCACTATCGTTTTTTACCTTCATATACCAGTACCGTAACCGGTATTCTCGATATCAGTACCGATTCTGTATCGGTTGGCACCAAGCTCATCGCTACCCCTGAAACTAAAAAAAATTAAAAGTGGAAGAAAATCAACAAAAAAATGTTGTACGATACCATTGTTCGTACGATAACGTTGATCAGGGATGAGCAAATGGTACCGGTAGCAGCACTAAATTTCCCGAACCAAAAGATTTTCAACTTCAATTCGGCACCAACTTTTGGCGTTTTCTGTATTAGTGCCGGTTTTTACCTTCATGTACTGATACCGAACAAGATTGTACCGGTATTTTCGATACCAGTACTGGTTCGATACCAGTTGACACCAAGCTTATCCCAACCCTTGATATTAAAAAAAGGATTAAAGTTAAAAAGTAAAGAAAATAATTATTATTATAATATTAAAATAATAAAAGTATTAAAAAACTATATATTATTATAATATTAAAATTACTATTTATTTTAGTTTGTTTAGTAATATATAGTAATAATATATAGTAATAATAATATATAGTAATATATAGTAATAATATATAGTAATATATAGTAATTAGGCATAAGGTGTTGTATATTATGCTTTAGGTGTTTTTCAGAAAAAAATTGATTTTTTACTTTTCACTGAGAACTATTTAATTATTTACTTTTAGCAATAAACTATTTGATTTTTTCTTTACTTTTAACCCCAAAATTTTTCATCTTTTGCAATTTAACATCACAATGTTTTTACTTTCAATTTTGGTCCTCTATACTTTTCATTTTTCGCAAAACTTTCGTTTTACGTTTCGTTCTAAATTTTGCGAGTTAACACGGTGCAACGTGCGTGTGTGGTCCAACGTTTTTACGTCATCTATTTTTTTTTCCGTTTGACAGGTTCATCATAATGCGCAGGTCCTAGATCGACTTAGTTATTCTTTTATATGTCTTATGTTTCGGTTTAGTTTTTTCGCATTAAAACGCCGCAACTTTAGTGCTGGTGGTCACTGACAGTAGTGTGGCATGGTGCTTAATAATATAATCTATACTTTCTATAAAAGGAGAAATCCAAGTGACATAAGAAAAGCTGATGTGTCAGCGTGAGAGCATGTCCAACAAGGTTTTTCTTATGTCATTATTACATCATAGATGCTAATATATAAAGACTTTAAAATTCAATGTTGGCCCACTTTCACCTTTTCAAAGGTCTGTCCATCAAACCATTGCCATCAAACCACTGCCCATCTCGAAACCTTTTCAAACCTCTGATGATTCAAAATTATGGCTCCAGATTCAAAATTTAAAATTATGGCTCCAGATTCAAAATTTAAAATTATGGCTCCAGATATATATTCTAATCCTATATAATCTAATCAAAATTCAAATTTCTGGCTCAACATTCAAATTTCAAAATTCAAACAATATATATTCTATCGAACCACTGCTTGTGTATTCAAGTGTTAAAGGTCTGGCCCACATTCCATTACTCAAACCACTACCCATATACAAGAAAGTAGCAGATGGTTCCTTTGGTAAACGTATACCTAGCAGCAGATGTTTTGAATTGCGGGTAGTTTGAATTTTAAAATGCATGGGGATATGTAATTTTCAATTAATGCATGTCACTCGCCAATAAACATCTGTTGAGATTCAAAATTCTGGCTCCACATTTAAAATTCAAACCATATATTCTAACCCTATAAATAAGGGTTAATAATATGGCTCCACATTCAAAGCTCTCTTGCTCACATCTATGAGCGTGTCTCTCCCTCTCAAATGCATCTTTCTCGTGATGCAGCCGGCTAATCTCCGATTACACTTCTTTGTTCGAATGTTTGGTGATTATGTTTACATGTTATCGTTCCAGTATCATTGTTCCAACATCGTCGTTTCAATGAAGCTTCCCATCACACATCAACCTTTCAGTATCGATGTTGCAGTATCATTGTTGCAACATCGTGAATAGTTGCATGTGATATCTTCTTCGATGGGAGACTTCCATGGTTTTAAAGAAAGTATATATAGATTCGTGCAATATCGTGAAAAGTCAGATGTAATACAACAGTTCTGTTTCGCCCTTTGCATGTTAGGTTTGTTTTTTATTTTGATTAATTGTTGATGATGTTGAGAGTTTTTATAGACACTGAAATTTTAGAATATTTTAAGATGCATGTTTATATTATTAAAATGAGCTATTACAGAACTGAAAAATACAAATTTAAAGAAATATTTATAAAGGATTACACGCTAGAGTTAACACTTGCTAGGATTTCATAGACTCTGGCCTTTCTCCATGTGATTTCATGTTCTCTTTTGATTTTCAGGTCAGTTAGCATGTTGCAGATTTTTTGATCCTGTTTTAGAAATTGTGTCAGAAACTCCTCTGCATTCTTCTGGAACTCTGAAGGAGGAGAGTGGAGGACTTCATCGAGCAATGCTATGTTGTTCCAGGTTTTGTTGTAATTAGTATCATTTATTATGTCGACTTTCCTGTTTAGTTCTTCGTCTGTTCTTGGTTCTTTGAGTGACCACATGGAGAAGTGTGTTTTAACATTGCTGGTGTCTGACCAGTGGTAGAAGCTGAAGTTTGCCATGTAGATTTTTTGTTGGTTTTCTGATTTGGAACAATTTTTGACAGAAAGTGATTTGTAGGACAATTTGTTGATGTTTTGAATCAAAAGTAATCATCGGTCTTTTATAGAGTTTAAAAACGCGTCTACATGGTAAATCAAGAGGTTAATTGTAATTGTGATAATCTGCTTTAGATCTTTGAACTTTGAAATTTTGTCCCTTGGATTTCTTGGTGTTTAATTTTACAGTTTTCCCATAAAAGTTGGGGTTTGGAAAGGTGTTTGCATTAAAAGATTACTGTTTTAAAATATACATTAATTAATATGTTTATATTAAATGTACACGTTTTCATAATACCAAATTTCAGTATATAAACTCATAGTCATTTCGCCTGTTTTTCATCACGTTTCCTACGAAGATATCATAATTTCAGGAAAGTTGAGTAAGATAGTTTATTCAAATGGCATCATTCACAAATGCAAAATCAGATGATTTCAAGCAGCGTTTTGTCAGGCAAATCGAGGAACAGGTGTATGAAGATAGGGCTACTCTTCAAGAGTTGAAGAGATGTTTTGATGGATTGCAAGTTGGCCTGTTCACTAGAGAGCAGGTTTCCAGAGATCTTATGCGGATGCCTTCAACCTCTGTTCGTGAGCTTTGTGTTGTCAGTAATATAGAGTGCGGTGATAGAGACGTGGAGTTCATGGCGATGTTGAAGGACATACATCGAGAGGTTCAGCAATCGATGGAGTTGAAGCTAAAGTTTCTTAATTCTTGTTGTTATTGTTAGATGTGAAAATTAATGTTGTTCAGTATTTGATGTTATTATTATTATTGGAGTTTTAGTTTTAATGTTATGAATAAATGAATAAATTGTAGGATCGCGATCTGACCCGAATGAGTCGTTCAGAGGTGTTCTACTCTGTTTCAGGTGCGGAATAACAAGAAACAAAGCTAGAAACAACTGAATCTTCACTTTAACTACTGATTGTATTGATATAATCATGAATATAAGCGGTCTTCACACCGGCAGCACTTCGGCGTGGAATACAAAGACATCATTATGTGATTTCGCCCAAGTGACCCTATATATAGAGTTCCTGATTTCGCCCCAATGACCACATGTCCATAAGAGCGAAATCTGCCTGTCCACATAAGCGAAATCAGCAACTAATGAATGACACATAAGCCAAATCACCACCTAATACTCATACATTCTCCTGTTTTCTCGTAAAACGTGCCCTAATCTATACAATGCAATCTAAGACTCGATCCAAGACGAAGTCGACAGATGTAGTGCACCAACATAAATTTTAGATTATGTTCATGTTGAATTGTGTTTGAACATGTTGTGTTTTGTTTTTAGTTATTTAGTGTTTGAGTAAGATTTAGATTATGTTCATGTTGAATTGTGTTTGAACATCTGTTTGGTAAGTCAACAGAGGTTTAATAGTATGAAGGATTGGTTTGATAGTGAACAGATGATAAAAAGATAAAACAAATGTTTAGAATTTGATCAGAAATAACAGTTTTTTGAAGAATTTGTGCTCCTGCAAATTACAGAGAGTCAATACTTCGAGTTGTAAAAGGTCTGTTGTAGTTAAAGTTTGGCAAAAGAGAACATTTGCTGATGATGAAACAACTGTGTATTCTAACGACTGTTGATACTAACAGTGGTATATTATATAACGTCTGCTGTAAGTATTATTATATAATTTTGTTTAACAATAACAGTTTTTTGGAAGAATTTACGGTATATTTTGGTGTTATAAAATTTGTGTTGTAGCTAAAGTCTGACAAAAGAGAACATCTGCTGATGAATAAATGTTTGAAGATGTAAAGGTCTGCTATGGCTCAACAGATGTGTACGAACAACAGATGATAGTCAATCTGAAAATGCTTAACAGAGGATTTGATACTAACAGTGGTTGGGCTAATGATGAATAAGTATTATTATATAACGTCTGCTATAAGTATTATTATATAATTTTTTTATCAACAACAATTTATTGGAAGGATTTACCGTATATAATAATGTTATAAAAGGTGTGTTGTAGCTAAAGTTACACAAAAGAGAGCATCTGCTGTTGAATAAGTATTATTATATAACGTCTGCTATAAGTATTATTATATAATTTTTTTTTATCAACAACAATTTTTTGGAAGGATTTACCGTATATTTTTGTGTTATAAAAGGTGTGTTGTAGCTAAAGTCTGACAAAAGAGAGCATCTGCTGATAAATAAATGTCTGAAGATGCAAAGGTCTGCTATGGGTCAACAGTGGTTGGACTAATGATGAATAAGTATTATTATATAACGCCTGCTATAAGTATTATTATATAATTTTTTATCAACAACAATTTTTTGGAAGGATTTACTGTATATTTTTGTGTTATACAAGGTGTGTTGTAGCTAAAGTCTGACAAAAGAGAGCATCTGCTAATGAATAAATGTCTAAAGATGCAAAGGTTTGCTATGGGTCAACAGATGTTAACGAACAACAAATGATATTCAATCTTAAAAATGCTTAACACAGGATTTGATACTAACAGTGGTTGGGCTAATAACAGATGTTAGAATTACGACTGTTGAGTTACACCGATTGAAAAAAACTGTTTTTGAAACTTCTGCTTGCCTAAAAATACATCCACTGTTAAAGATTACCGCCTGTTGTCATAATTTTTGTTTATCCTAATGACTGTTGATTTACTAAACTGCTGACTGTCATCCATTATGACAACAGAGGTTCTGACGTGGGCAGATGTAAGGACCGCTTTTTCGTCTTTATAAATTAACTTACAAGGGTAATTAAAAGACTTCAAAATAACAACATTAATACATACTTTTGACAAAAATTGGGCATGACCCGTCCGTAAATCGGATATACCCCTGTTTTAAACATAAGTAAGACAAATAGCATTCTACAGTTCGTTCGACAAGACACTACTAAAAACCTAGACATCAAGTGTTAAAATGTATATCTACTAACAAGTTGTACAAAAATAGAAATTTTGACCCAAAACATTAGTGCAACTAGCGGAAGCGCTTGGTATGACATATCATGAACATGTGCTCGCTCCAATTCTCCAAGTCGCCTAAATTGAGGATTTACCTACATTCAACAACAAAGCTTTAAAAAGTTAGTCATTATACTTGTTACGCTTACAATACCATCATTTTAGTTCCATTCGTTTATGTACTTTCATTCCTCTTACGCATTCGATTACCCAATTAAATGGGTATGGCATATACTCTCATAATGAGATTCAAGCATACACATACGACCCGGTAACATCGGGTTAATTGCTTTCAACATAACTCTTTCGTTCTATCCGTGTATCGGATTGAACCTCATACGTTCGTTTTGCATTCATGACCACCCGTTCTAACGGATGGTACCTTATTCTTACTCGACTTGTTCAACTCGAACCGGTCGACTTGCATAACTTATTATGATCTTCGTTAACATAAGTAAATCCACAAGGGATTTGCTATTTACTTACTAATCGCCATAAACATTATAACAAGGGTTGTTTTTCATAATTATTAACAAAATATAGTAAAGTTTTGTATGCAACGGATCATACCTCGATCTTGCGCGCCTTCCGTTTTCTTGGTGCTTGTACCTTCTTCCTTTACGCCTACATTACAACATTCATTCATTCATTTAGTCTATCAATTCATTCTACCATTTTCCCATGTTACATACACATTCATCTTTTAGGCATTTCATCAAACACTTGGTGGGCATTGTATATACAAGCATAAGGTACAAGTATTCATAGCATGGATTCTACTTTGTTCAATTTCTAGTCTAACAAGAATCGATTACATTCATATCTTTCTTTCATCCTATGCTAACTTATCTAATTTCTCTATCACATACAAGATCATGCATCAATTCACAATTATAAGCATATTATAGAAATCATCATGTTCATCAAAGTCTTACAACAAGTGGGTATAAACCCTAACTCATTCAAATAATCTAACCAAACGAAATTCTCAACCTATTGTGAATTCCTAACTTACAATTGCACAAGTTTTCCACCTAATTTCATGTTTGGGTTAAAACCCACTTTCCACCACTCACCAAATCAGGATTTTCGACTTACCTTCTGATGAACAAGCTTAGATGGTTGAAAATCCGAGTTCATGCATTGGTTTGGGCTCTTAATTTCTTGCTAATCTTGAGAATTTCTATAAGTTAGGGTTTTCCCCTTGGTCCCTGCTTCTGGTCGAACTACAACACACACCAGTGTGTTTGTTTTGTGACTTCTCTAGCTTAATAAAAACTTTTATCACATTTTACAAGTTCAGCCCCTATAGTTATAAGTGTTGATAATTATCACATTAACTTTCATTCTTGTTGAACTAATATCACATTCTCTTTAACTTGGTTAATTTTTTTACAATTTAGACACTTAAAGTAACATAAATAGATAGCGTATTTTGGGGTGTTACAAGTCTACCCCCCTTAAAAGAGGTTTCGTCCCCGAAACCTGGGCACATAACAAATTTAAACGTGTACATATAAAAAAGAAACGAATAGTGCTTCCTCATTTCATCTTCCGCTTCCCATGTGAGTTCTGACCCGTTTCGGTGCTGCCATTGTACCAACACTTGTCTAACAGCTTTGTTGCGGAGATTCTTCACCTTGAAGTCTTTAATGGCTATTGGTCTTTCGACATAATTTAACCCCTCGTCCAACTCAGTGTCATCGAGAGGTACTAATGCTGTTTCATCCGCAAGACACTTTCTCAACTGCGACACGTGGAAGGTATTATGAATCCCGTCTAAAGCAGGCGGTAATTCTAACCGATATGCGACCCTTCCAATTCGAGCCAAGATTTTAAATGGTCCGATATAACGAGGACCTAACTTACCCCGTTTGCGGAAACGGATTATGCCCTTCCATGGTGATACTTTCAATAGAACATAATCTCTGACCTGAAATTCAATAGGACGCCTTCTCTTATTGTCACACCCCTAATTTCCACGTGTCACCGGTGGGCCCGGTGGGGGAGTATCGTGACGTAGTTGATATTATCACAGTCAAACAACAAAAATTATAAATGCACAGCGGAAGCAAAAAGATAGATTTATTTCAACCAAACAAACTGTAATATCCAAGTATCACAATATAGCTGAAATAGATCCACAGGCGAATCAACATAAAAAGGAGAACTGTTCAACAGATAAATGGCATCCAAGCTTGCGAGACTCTAACGATGCTAAGGAGTAGCCAGCCTATTACGTGTAGAACCTGCACTTAATCTTTTTGGGGAAAATACGTCAGTTTACACTGGTAAATACAATTTAACTGGCTCATTTTAAAAAAGGTTTTAAAAATTGATTTGAATGCACATGGCACAAAACTATTTATAACTTGGGATAATTAATCAAATTTAAACTTGTAAAAGAATTACATGTTTGTTATGCGTTCAGTCGCCCGGTTCGTTCCGGGTTTAAGATTAATAGACACACCACATAGTATAAATCCGCGGCGGGAAACCAACGGTTATACATTAATAAATATGGACACATTGTCGGGTGTACGCCTACACCCACGTGTCAAGGTCGTGGCCATTTCATGAATGATGCTAAGGATATCCGGGACATGGTCATTAAACTCCCAAAGGCGTAAAACAAACAAAACCAATTTTCAAACGGGTCATCTTGATAATACTTAACCACTAATCGATTAAGGTCAAATGCCCGACCAAGCGGTATTTTATATACCGTACCCCAAGCCCGTATAAGGGAAAATAAGTTAAAAGTATTTACCTGAGCAAGTACAAACCACAACAAGCAAGTGCACGTTTCTTTTACTAGATCTCCTATTCTGGAACGAAGGTTTATAATAACCTATTAGAATCCTAACGGGTCTTTTACTTAGCCTAAGCTTAGACCGGTTAGTTTCAAAGAATAATTACGGTTTAATCGCATGGGAGGCGAAAACCGGATTGGAATGTGATTTAGACCCAACAAGTTTGGAGACTTGTATAAGATGGGTAAACTAAACACATTCTAGATTTTGAGACAAAGATGATATGGTTTTACCCGTTTCGGCTAATATGCGTAAACTAGTTACATAAGCCGATCCGAATGCGAAAGTGCATAACGGGTAACCATATAAATCATATACAAGTTTCCTGAGATTATATGCACTAAATATGTTGGGATATCAGTAAGGTATCTCCTATTATGCCCAAAGTAATTTTAAACTCACATTATGCCTCATAAGGGCATTTTGGTCATTTTAAAGGGTATAAAGGAGTTAAACTAGTAACCTGAGTTACATATCTGAATAATTCAGTAAATATATTTAATTTACTATGTCATAACAGTATAATATCATATATATATATATGTGAATTTTATTAGTTATAACCATCTTATGCACCGAAAGGGCATTTTGGTAATTTCACATAAGTCTAAAAGGTCAAAACTGGAAACCTGAGTTTGGAACTTTAGTTTACTGTTATAATATAGAAATTTACTGAATATCTCAGTAGGTATCAATTCAAATATATATAAACTAGTTTTGATACATATTATGTCGTAAAAATGCCTAAAAAGACGATTTGGAGCCATTTCTGGGTTTTGAAAGAAAAGCTGATATTTTTATAATTCCAGAAGGCTCAAAATAATATCTTTAACATAATAAATTAGTAGAAAAAGGTTTGGGGTCAAAAGGACTTATAAAACTCATTTTATAGCCTAAAAGGGCATAACCGGCAATAACCGAATTAAGCTTAGAATTCTAAGTTATGCTCAGCCTAAAAATAAATAAAAATCTCTAAAAATCCCAAAATAATATTATATATCAGTGGGTATAAAGTTTGATATTAAAATTTGGGTTTAGATAGGCTACATGCTAATTATGCTATTTAATTACTAAGAAAGTTTCTAATTACGCTAATGTGCATAACTTTTAATCTAGACCTCAAACTGATGTCAAATTTTAGGTACAAGTTTATAATTCAGCAACTAAGATGTCTACCCTTTTATATTTTCAAAAATCATATTTTAGGGTCACTTGGGCATAATGGTCAACATATGGGCATTTACCGGAAACTCGCATAATAATTAGACAACTAGTGAACCAAGCCGTATAATCACAGAGGGTTATACTAACATGTAACTAGGTCCAAAAGAAGCTTTAAGGCAATCCTAATCTTGGCTAAAACGGGTCAGAACTAAATGTCAAAGCGAAAGTCAAACTATGCGACTTTCGGTTCCAAACCGGGTCTAAACAGAAAATTGTCGAGTTGAACATGTTGGGACATGTTCTTACATTAGTTACCAAGTTATATTAATGATCAAACAGGTTGCATGTATCCTACATTGCTAATTATGTGTTAATTTGGATTTAAGTATTCTGTTGACTTTTTAAAGTAAGCTTTGACTCGACAATTATCATGGTTAGAGTGGGAACCTGAAAATACCCTTTTAAGGGTTTGTTACTCACATAATCACCTATTTATAGGTATTTTTAATTCGAGATATTACTGAGTAATTATTGACTAATCTCGAAGTCAAACCTTAATTACGATAGTTTGACTTTTAGCTAATTAACTAAGCTAAACTGAATTAAGGGAGGTTAAGGACACTTACAAGAGTCCTAATTACTGCTAGAGATCACTAAGAAGGTTGCTTGCTGTCCAGAGAGCTCCAGAGAAGTCTTGAACAAAAGTTCCAAGTGAGCAAGTCTAATGTTCACAACTCAAGCTCCTTATATAGTGAACCTCATGGCTCAAGATCATGCCAAGTGACTCTACAATTGTTCTGAGATGATCCCAGGTGCCCCTATGTGGCTAAATACTGCCTAGCAAGTCCCTTGGTTTCGAAAACCATGCTCATAAGTCGGTGCAACAGGCTGAACAGGCAGCTGTCCATTTTCTGCTGCCGGCGACAGGCTTACGGACCGTAAGCCTAAGCTCTTGCGGTCCGTATGCAACTCTTGCGGACCGTATGCTTGAACTGTTGCGGTCCGTAACCGACCTTTGCTGAAATCGCCCAGGTATGCATCTTACGGAACCGTAAGCTTAAAGCCATACGGTCCGTAACCGATGACCAGAAGCCAAAAATCTTGCAAACTTCCAAATCTTTACCATGCAACTTTGAAACTCCGAATGCCATGCCATCCTTTCCAATTATGGGTCCTTTTTGCTCAGCCATTGCATGCTTGCATGCCCCTTACATGTTTTTGGATCTTGTGGGAAGTTGGAATTTGACGGAAATAACAAGAATTTATCATGGACTTGATTAATTCAAGTGTTTTTATTCTTTTAACTCAAGAATCTAAGTTCTTATTTGTAGTAACATTTTAAAGAAACCCATTTTCCAAATGAGGATGGAATTTATTTATTTAAGAACAACCGGTTAACATATTAGATGTTTATCAAGCGATTTAAGGATCTTGGGATTTATAATTTGGGTCGCTCAGAGGTGTTTTAATAACATGTCGCCCTTGGGGTCGTTCAGAGGTATTTTAATAACATGACGCCCTTTTTAATCCTACCATACATCTTTATTTGATCCGGGTTCCTGACACGTTTGTCCCACATGACACGTGTCTTTATTTTCTTGGACATGAATTTTCGAGGTGTTACATCCTCACCCCCTTAAAAGAAATCTCGACCTCGAGATTTACTGAAACAATTGAGGGTATTTTTCTTTCATTGCGGACTCTAACTCCCACGTATAATCGGGACCTCTGCGGGCATCCCATTTGACCTTGACAATAGGCACGTGCTTCTTTCGAAGCTTCTTTACCTGTCGATCCTCAATCGACACAGGTTTTTCCACAAATTTCAAGCTCTCGTGTATGTGCACATCTGTGTGTGGTATGACTAGCGCTTCATCAGCTAGACATTTCTTCAGATTGCAGATGTGGAATACATTATGAATACCACTGAGCTCTCCAGGTAAGTTTAGCTTATAAGCCACTGATCCTACACATTCGATGATCTCGAATGGTCCTATGTACCTTGGGCTTAACTTACCTTTCTTACCAAATCACATCACCCCTTTCCAGGGCGATACCTTCAGCATGACTTTATCGCCAACCTCAAACTTGAGAGGTTTCCGCCTTTTATCAGCATAGCTCTTCTGCCTATCTCGGGCAGCTTTTAGGCGGTCGCGGATCTGGACAATCTTGTCCGTTGTCTCAAAGACTAAACCAGGACCTGATAATTGAGTGTCTCCTACTTCTGCCCAACAAATAGGCATTCTGCACTTCCTACCATATAATGCCTCAAAAGGCGCAGCATGAAGGTAGGTGCCTATCCCAACAAATAGGCATTCTGCACTTCATACCATATAATGATAGCTATCGTTGTAGGAGAACTCGACCAAAGGTAGGTGCCTATCCCAACTACCTCCTAAATCAATCACACATGCACGAAGCATGTCTTCCAGGGTCTGGATGGTACGCTCACTTTGCCCATCCGTCTGAGGATGGTAAGCCGTACTAAAATTTAATTGCGTGCCCAGAGACTGTTGGAAACTTTTCCAAAAATGAGATGTGTATCTAGTATCCCTATCAGAGATAATAGATACTGGTACCCCATGCAGGGACACGATTTTATCAACATACAGTTGGGCCAACATGTCCGAACTGTAAGTCTCCTTAATGGGTAGGAAATGAGCTGACTTGGTCAGTCTGTCAACTATGACCCATATAGTATCATTTCCTTTCTGCGTCTTTGGCAACTTGGTGATGAAATCCATCGTCACCATTTCCCATTTCCAAATGGGAATTTCAGGTTGTTGTAGCAAACCTGACGGCTTCTGATGCTCAGCCTTGACTTGAGCACACGTCAGACATTTAGCTACATAGGCAGCTATAGACTTCTTCAAGCCTATCCACCAATAATTTTCCTTCAAATCCTGGTACATCTTATCGGCTCCAGGATGAACGGAATATTTGGAACTGTGGGCTTCCTGAAGGATGACGTCCCGAAGTCCTCCATAAACAGGAACCCATATCCTTCCATTTAACCATAAAATTCCGTCTTTACCATAGGATAACTGCTCTTCAGTCACTCCTAACTTTTCCTTAGGATAATTAGCTTCTAGCACAGCTTCCTTCTGTGCAGCTAACAACCTTTCATTCAAGCTATTCTTGATTTCAATGCTCTTGGCATTGATCCTTATTGGCTTTACTCTTTCTTTTCTGCTTAAGGCATCTGCGACCACATTAGCCTTTCCTGGATGGTATCTTATTTCACAGTCATAGTCGTTCAGAGTTTCCATCCAGCGTCGCTACCTCATGTTCAAATCCTTCTGGTTGAACAGATGCTGAAGGCTTTTGTGATCAGGATAGATCACGCACTTAGTTCCATACAGATAGTGCCTCCAAAGCTTCAGTGCAAATACAACGACACCCAACTCCAAGTCATGGGTGGTGTAATTCTTCTCGTGCACTTTTAGCTGTCGCGAAGCATAGGCAATGACCTTGCCTTTTTGCATTAACACACAACCCATCCCGGTGTGTGATGCATCACAATATACTACAAATTCATCGATCCCCTCAGGCAATGTCAATACAGGAGCATTGCTCAACTTCTGCTTCAAAATATCGAAAGATTCTTGCTGCTTAGGCCCCCAGTTAAACTTGCTATTTTTGCGAGTGAGAAGAGTCAAGGGTGCTGCAATTCTTGAGAAGTTCTCGATAAAGCGTCTGTAGTATCCTGCCAATCCTAAGAAACTGCGAATTTCCGTAGGCGTCTTCGGCTCTTGCCAGTTCATGACAGCTTCAACCTTAGCGGGATCTACTTGGATGCCACGCTCACTCACAACATGTCCAAGAAATTGGACTTCTCGAAGCCAGAACTCACACTTAGAAAATTTGGCATAGAGCTTTTCTTGTTGAAGCAGTTTCAGAATGCAACGGAGATGCTTCTCGTGGTCAGCTTGATTCTTCGAGTAGATGAGTATGTCGTCAATAAAGACGATGACAAATTTATCCAGATAAGGTTTGCACACGCGATTCATGAGTTGCATGAATGCGGCAGGTGCGTTAGTGAGCCCAAAAGGCATCACTACGAACTCGTAATGACCATACCGAGTCCTAAACGCAGTTTTGTGTACATCTTCATCCTTGACCTTCAATTGATGGTAGCCTGACCTTAGATCAATCTTAGAAAAGTAGCTCGCTCCTTGAAGCTGATCGAACAGATCGTCGATCCTGGGCAGAGGATATCTATTATTGATAGTGACCTTATTAAGCTCACGGTAATCGATGCACAAACGCATCGAACCATCTTTCTTCTTGACGAACAAGATTGGCGCTCCCCATGGAGATGAACTGGGTCTAATAAAACCTTTGGCTAGCAGATCATCTAGTTGCGTCCTCAACTCCTTCATCTCTGTTGGTGCTAGTCTATAAGGCGCTCTTGCGATAGGTGCAGCTCCTGGAACGATGTCAATTCTGAATTCCACTTGTCTATCTGGTGGCAAACCAGGTAGTTCTTTCGGGAAAACTTCGGGGTAGTCAGAAATGACTGGAATATCTTCAATCTTGGGTTTCTCCTTACCAATGGTTACATGTGCCATATAAATGACACAACCCTTCTTCAAACATCTGGATGCCTTTAGCATAGCCACCTGCTCAGGCAATCCATGCTGAGTATCTCCCTGAATGATAAGTGGTTCACCAGACGGAGTCTTGATCACCACTTGTTTCTTGTTGCATACTATCTGAGCTTGGTTACGCGATAACCAATCCATGCCTAATACTACATCGAAACCGGCTAACTTAAAGGGTAATAAGGACAGAAGAAAAGAGTGGTTCCTAATGGATATGACACATCCATCTAACACAGTCGAAACTGTTTCCATGGTTCCATCAGCTAATTCCACCTCATATTTCACACTTAAGGCTTTAACAGGTAATCTTAACAACTCACAAAACGTATTATCTACAAAGGATTTATCTGCTCCAGAATCAAACAATACTCTTGCGAAAACATCATTAATGAGAAACGTACCGGTTATGACGTTATCGTTCTGGATGGCCTCCTGAACATTCATTTGAAAGACCCTGGAGTTGGTCTTTTTCCCTTCCTCAGCTTTCTTTGCCAGTTTTGGGCAGTTGGTCTTGATATGCCCTGTTTCATTGCAACTATAACAAGTTGCGTCTTTCAACTTTTTGCATTCAAGGGTCCTGTGCTCAGAGGACTTGCAAATCCCACATGCCTTAGGCTGGGATTGGGATTTCTGCTCAAACCTGCACCTCCCAAAATGGTGCTTCTTGCAAGTCTTGCACTTAGGCCTATCACCCGATTGTTGATCACCCTTCTTAGTTTCAGACCCCTTCTTGCGGTCATGGTTCCCTTTGTGCTTCTTGTTCGACCGACGTGAATTATCATCTTCACGTTTCCTTTTCTCCGCGTCAGTATTTCTTAGTGATCTCTGTCTCACTGCATCCAGTGTGAGGGACAGAGATATATCAGCTACGGACCGAAATGTAGCGGGCCGAGAGGCTTTCACGCTTGCTTTTATTTCTGGGGCCAAACCCCCAATGAAACGTGCAATTCTTTTGGGTTCTGGGGTCACAAGGTATGGAACCAATCTTGACATAGTGTTGAAGCTCATGAGATAAGCCTGGCAATCCAGGTTCTTCATGACCAGAGATAGGAAGTTAGATTCTATCTTTTCAACCTCATGCTGAGGGCAGTAATTTTCCTTGATAAGAGCAACAAACTGTTCCCATGACATGTTATACAATGGAACTTTTCCCGAAGCTTGAATCAATGATCTCCCATGCTAGGGCTTCACCCTTAAATGACTAGGATACAAACTTTACAGTGTCCCTTTCAGCACAACCACTAATGTCCACAACAGTGTCCATTTCATCCACCCAGGTCATGCAATCCACAACGCCCTTCTCCCCAGTAAAGTCTCGGGGCTTGCATGAAACAAAGTACTTGTATGTGCAACCCTTGGCGCGAGGTGCATCATCGAACACTATCTTTTTAGGGTGAACACTGTTCTCATTTGATGAGTGTCGATCATCATCTTTCTTAGACTCATCCTTCTTAGACTTAGGTGGGGTAGGTGGTGGTTTGCTATGAGCCTCAGAATGGGTCCTTGGCTTAGAGTGTGGTGTAGACAGGGTTCTACTTTGGGTCCCAGAGGACTCACTGTACTGTCTATCCAAAGCTTTTGTGATAGCATTATCCACTAATGCTTGCAGCTCCGCACCAGTTAACTGCATTCTAGCGTTATCGTGGTTTTCCACCGGATGACTATTTACTTCATCCGACCCGGCCTTGTAGCTTCAATTGCTACATTTAAAAAAATAAGGGCAAGGTTTTATTTATAAGCTTTTACAGTAATTTATATTTTATTAACCATGGTTTTAAATTGCCATTTTAGGTTAATTTGGTAAGATTTTAGGATTTTTATCATTACCCTAAATTTTAATTTAATAATAGCACATAAGGCCTAGTCACAAGGACAATTTAATCTAATTATAAACCAGGATTTTACAGTATCCAGGTATTTAGGTTTGGACCACAGTTCATCACCTTTTCTTGACAGGGAGTCGTAAGCTACCACTGTCCTTAGTCCCAGAGGACATTTAATTATTGCCTACAGGCACTTCGCCTTAAAGGGGCGATTATATAATTAAGGGGATTTAACTTAACCCTTTTTAAAAGATGGCCTGTGTGACTTTACTGATTCACAGTTTGCCAAGAATGTTAACATACTCAGAGATGTTAACAAAATTTGGAATCCCTTGGACAGGTTCTACCGTCTTGGCCATGTCTACAATGACACGTGGCTAGGTTTTACCCCCAAGTTTCTTTTAATAATTAACGCAGAGCAATCCTAATTTGAGATGTTAAATTGGATCTAAATCTTAATTATGGAACTGCCATCTTGGCCTTATCTTAAGATGACATATGGCTAGGTCTTGTCCTTTTTAGATTTTTGCCATTTTATTATAATGGTAGATCTCTTAATAAAAAGTTAATTTCATTTATGTTATATTTCATGATTATGCACATAGCAATTAATAAGCAAAAATGAAAATCTAAATTAAACATCTCAGTAAGATTCAAACAGTACATTTTATCCTAAACGGGACTCCTACAAAAAGACATGCCCACGCAGGGGCGAAACGAACAACACACCCACGCAGGGGCTAACTAAAAGACATGCCCACGCAGGGGCAGAATACAAAAAGACAAGCCCGCGCAGGGGCTGGGTACAGAAATAAATAGTCCACGCAGGGACCGATTACAACTAAACCAAGAAACAACAACGTCTTTAATGACCCCTTCTTTTGGACTTCCCCTTGAGCAAGTCTGACAGACCCTTGAAGAAGCCTCGGTTGCTCTCGCGGTCTTTTACTGGGGCTCCTTATTCTGGAACGAAGGTTTAAATTAACCTATTAGAATCCTAACGGGTCTTTATATTAGCCGTAGCCTAGACCGGTTAGTTTCGAGGGATAGATACGGTTTAATCGCGTGAAAGGCGAAAACCGAGAATGGAATGTGATTCTGACCCAACAAGTTCGGAGACTTGTTTTATATGGGTTTAATATTCACACTCTGGATTTTGGGGTCAAAATGATATGGTTTGACCCGTATCGGCTAATTTATGTAAACTAGTTACATAAGCCGAACCGTGCGCGCGGTAGGCGCAACGGGTAACCGTAAGAGTCTTACACTGTTTTCCTAAGTCAATATACTTTAAAGAGGTTGTGGTATCAGTAGGATACCTTCCATAATGCCCGTAACGAGTTTTAGTTCATTATACGCCCCGTAGGGGTTTTCCTGTCATTTTAAAGACTTTTAAAAGGGATTTCTGAGTTCTATAGGAAACCTGAGTTTCCTCGATCAGTTTAATAAGTTTAAAATATCTTATTTATTATTTAAAATCAGTAGCAACTGGAATCGGGTCAAAAGACCTTGTAGAACTCAAGTTTTGGCCGAAAAGGGCATATTCGGTATTTACCGAACCGTAGCCATAACCGCAGCTTATGAGTAGGTTAAAATTAATTAAAAATCTTTAAAAATCCCAAAATATTATTTTAATACAGTGGGTAAAAGTTTTGGTGACGGAATCTTGGTTTAGGTAGGCGTTATGCTAATTGCGCCGTTTATTACAAAAGTTTCTTATAAATGCGCTATTTAGCATAACTCTCATTCTAGACCTCGGATTGGCGTGAAACTTTCGGGACATGCTTAGAATTTAGTAAGCAAGGTTACGGTCCCTTCACATGTCCGAAATACTCGTTTTATTTTTAAAAAGGCGTTACGATCAACTTTTAAGAAATTAACGGAAATGCGTAAAAGACTCGGATAAACAACGAACCGGTCACAGAGGATGATACCATCATGTGACCTGGTCCTAAGAAAGTCCTAAGGCATATCTACATTGTACAAAAACGGGTCAGAACTGAAGTTAAAGCAAAAGTCAAACTTTTGCGACATTCGGCTCCGAACCGGGTTAATATAGCAAATGGCCGAATCAAACGAGTCTCGACAAGTTTATATACTCAATATCATGTTTTATAAGTGTCAAAACAGGTTTCATATCATCTACATTACAAATTATACAAGAATCGCTAAAATAGCTTCTTGTTGACTTTTTAAGCATTCGTTTGACTCGAAATTTGAACTAGTTAGAGTGGTGATCATGGGGAACCCTTTCAGGGGTTTATTACCCACATAAACACCAACACATAACTACCTTTGATTCGACATGAGACTGAGCCATTAAGGATTTATCTTGAAGTCAAATGGTAGTTACGACGGTTTGATTTCTAGCTATATTACTAAGTAAAACTAAACCACAAAGGATCTAGATGACTTACAGAAGCTTGAACACGAAATAGGATGCTAGAATAAAGCTTGGAAGCTCCATAGATGATCAAGAGAAGTGTTTGTGGTGTGGTGAAACTTATGTACTCAACATGCCTATTTATAGTGCAAGACAAGCTCCTAGATCATCACACATTGGTCTACAAGTGATCATGGATGATGGGCAGGTTTCCTAAGGTGTTATGGGTCGAGTAGGGGGCACCCATACTTCACTTATTGCCCATTTGATCCTTCACAAGTTCAAAAGGCATGCAAGTCCAAGGTTTCTGCATCTGGGCGTCTCACGCGGCCCGCATGGACGAACCATGCTCTTTGTACGCGGGCCGCCTGAGTTTAAATATCAGACGCGTATCAATAGGTGGCTCGCGGCCCGCCTTAACTTAACCCAAACTGTAACGCGGCCCGCGAGAGGGTTGTTTTTCAAAGATTTTAAATCTTTTGCAATGATTACGAAATCCTGGTAATTAATAACGAAATCTTTGGTATTTATTAACCTGACCTTTCGGGTTTGAAGGGGTAACTTTGCGATTTGGCCCTTGATTATTTACAACTAAGGGCCTCGTGTTATTTACCCGCATTGTTAAGTCCCCGGTTATCTTATTAATTATTTGGAAAGCCTTAACTTTCGGTGTTGACGCTTTTAACCCTTCTCGTACGAATTTGATCATAACTTTCTCGTTTTAAAACGGAACTTCGCGGAATTTATACAGTATATTCTAGTGAGCGTATTTTACTGTTACAAAGCCTCGGGTACGTCAAAGGGTCACTCAAAGGTATAATTAAACATGTCGACACAGTTAACCCCCCGCAGCTTGTAATCTCCCACTTTCTTCCGCGTTTCGCTTCCGTACGATCCATGATTTATTCGTTTGAAGGTACGAGCACCATTTAGGGTTACTATACAGTATACTTACCCTTGTTTGACATTTATAACCCTCGAATTTATATACTTTCAAGGTTTGTCAACATTAGTC